>NW_024068793.1:0-97519 GCF_009389715.1 Phoenix dactylifera
GCTTGAATGAATATCCTCATCCTAGCTTTCCAGTATGTGTAGTTTGTGCCATTAAATAGAGGTGGTCTATTTGTGGATTGCTCCTCACTCATAGAACATCCCACTTGGGTTGTCATGATCTTTAACTCTTGATTGTGAGATCAATGAGTACTATTGGAGCACCTTGCTCTGATACCACTTGTTGCCCAAGGTGACAAGCCAAGAGGGGGGGGTGAATTGGTTTCTTTTAATTTTAACTATCTTACTTGTGTTAAATGATGAGTTAGTGAACTCAAACAAATCACAATACAAACAACAAGAAGTATAGTGGTTCGGTGCTCTCCTTAGCACCTACGTCCACTCCCCAAGCGACCCCTTGGGAATTCACTATAATCCCGCGGATTACAGTTGGATTGTTTTTCGGGTTCACAATCCAAAAACCTTTACACTTTGGTTTTCCGGGTTCACCAAAAACCTATGTTGGTTTTACGGACTCACCAACGAACCTATACAATTGGTTTTACGGGTTCACCAATAACCTACGTTGGTTTTACGGGCTTACCAACAACCTATGTTGGTTTTACGGGCTCACCAACGAACCTTTACAATTGGTTTTCCGGGTTCACCAATCAACCTATTTCGTTGGTTTTGCGGGCTAACCAACCAACCTTTACAAGTAGTTTAATAAACAAAGGAAGAAGATTTAAACTCCTAGATGAGCAAATATAATAATATAATCTACAAAGAAGAGTTTAGAGAATATTTATCGCTTGATGTGACTTCTCTCTTCTTTGTCAAGGATGCTTCACTCTTCAAGGGTGGATGGAGCTCTTGATGACTCTTTGAATCTGCTCAACCACTTTCTTTTGATTCTTGAATGAAGCACTTGGATGAAGCTTGCCTTGCTAGGGTTCTCTCTTGAATGCACTTGATGTATTTTCCCAAAAGCTTGCTTCCTCTGATGAATACTCCCTCTTAAATACTTCTCCAACCTCCAAATAGTCCTTTCTGACCGTTGGATTGAAGAAACTAGCCGTTTATAGCCGTTGGGAGTCCAAAAAGCATTTCTGCACAACTAGCCGTTATGTTCAGCCCGTGTTTGGGTCGGCTCAACCTGTCCTTGGGTCGACCCAACTTTGCCTTGGGTCGACTCAAACATTCCTTGGGTCGACCCTCTCAGAAACCACAGAAACTTCAATTTCAGCCTTCCTTCCCATGGGTCGACCCAACCATTCTTTGGGTCGACTCAAAGTCCACTTGGGTCGACTCAACTTCTTCTTGGGTCGACCCTCTCAGTAATTCCAGAGAACCAATTTCTGTCTGTCTTTCTGTCTTGCCTTTGGGTCGACCCTCTCAGGGTTTGGGTCGACTCAAGCTTGGGTCGACTCAACCACTGTTTGGGTCGACCCTCTCAGTAAATCCAGAGAGCATTCTTCAGTTATGTTTTTGAGGTTCTTCAAGGTTGGGTCGACTCATGCTTACCTTGGGTCGACCCAACTCACTGTTCATTTGTGCCATTTTTGCAGGAGTGTGCCAAATGATTTCTTGATGTGCCGGGGTTGACCCAATCAACCTTTGGGTCGACTCAATCCACACTTTGCTGCATTCTCAAGGTTAGATTCATACAAATGAACAAGACCATATATATATTTTCAATTTAAACAAATGTATTGAGAGTAATGAACTTATAAATGAAGTATCAATTTAACTTATAGCATGCTCTAGATAATTACTTGTTAATCATCAAAATAACACTATCATCCTCACCCACGATGATGCTGTGGTCATCTCTATGGTTATGAATAGATTCGATGTAAAACGCATCTTAATCGATAATGGAAGCTCGGCGAACGTTTTGTATTTTGATGCCTATTGTAAAATGGGGATGACAGAAAAGCAACTACGGAGGATGAATGCTCCGTTGGTCGGATTTACTGGGGATTCGGTCCCAGTAGAGGGCGAGGTCGATCTCCTGGTCACAGTCGAGCTTGCCCCCCGGGAAAGTACCGTGAAAATGACCTTCCTTGTGATACGCCTGCCCTCAGCTTATAACGCCATCCTTGGAAGACCAGGTCTCAATGCTTTTCGAGCCGTGGTCTAAACTCGCCACCTGCACGTGCGATTCCCCACCAGCCAAGGAGTTGGCGAAGTTCGTGGGGACCAGGCGGTAGCAAGACGATGCTACATGGCGACCCATGAGGCGAAGCGACCGGCTGAAGTGTCGATCCCAGTAACAGACCGGCCTTCAGCTAAAACCCTGGAGGCACGGGTCGGCCCTCAGAAGAATCGGGTAGAGCCCGGTGAGCTACTAATCCAAGTTCCTTTACACGAAAACTTTTCCGAGCTAACCGTGCAGGTCGGCTCCAGCCTCAATGATCGCGAAAGGGATCGCCTCGTCAACTTCTTGCAGAACAACATGGATGTCTTCGCATGGTCGCCCGCGGATATGCCGGGGATAGATCCAGAGATCATGGTCCACCGGCTCCAAGTAAAGCCAACCTACAAGCCTGTACGACAAAAGAAGCGAGGTGCCGCTCCTGAACGACAACGAGCAGCGAACGAGGAGGTTGATAAACTTCTCAAGGCTGGCTTCATTCGGGAGATACCCTACCCAGAGTGGCTCGCCAATGTGGTCCTCGTCAAAAAGGCTAGTGGAAAATGGCGCATGTGCGTGAACTACACCGACTTGAATAAAGCCTGCCCAAAGGACAGCTTCCCACTCCCCAGCATCGACCAGCTCGTGGACCCCACCTCGGGACATGAGCTGTTGGCATTCATGGATGCCTTCTCCGTATACAACCAGATCCGTATGGCGCCAGAAGATGAAGAAAAGATGGCCTTCATCACCAACGGGGGTACCTACTGCTACAAAGTAATGCCATTCGGCTTAAAGAATACCGGAGCAACTTATCGAGGCTGGTCAGCCGGATCTTCAAAAATTTAGCCGTTAGAGACAAAAATAGAGCCGTTGTGCACAGTCTGCAACTCCTGACAAAGTTTCCGTTGGGATCGAAGTCGACTCGCGCGATCTGGAGTCGACTTGCCTGTTGCAGGAGTCGACTCGTGCTTTTCTGGAGACGACTCGGCCACTGTTCCAAATTTGAATTAATGTGCATGCCTTGTCCTAGAGTCGACTCGGACCAAACTGGAGTCGACTCGCCAATAGCTGGAGACGACTCGGGCACTTGGGGGTCGGCTCATTCTCAGGAATCCAGAGGACATATTTTCTGATTTTCTTCCTCGAGTCGACTCGGATTCTCTTGGAGTCAACTCGGCTCTCAGAGCCCAAAAACTGATCCTCTGTATTTTGGGGTTACGCTGCCTTGGAGTCGACTCGAACTGTCTTGGAGTCGACTCGCCTCTCAAAGACGAAAATACCGTCTTCTGTCTTTGGGGTTGCGCTATCTTGGAGTCGACTCGGACTTAGCGGGAGTCGACTCGGCTCACAGTGTCCGAAATTTGCTCTCTGACTTTTGCCTTGTTTTCCTTAGGAGTTGACTTGCCAGCCATTGGAGTCGACTCGAGTTCTTCAGGAGTCGACTCGGCTCTTAGGGTCCAAAATAGCTTCTCTGTCTTTTCGTCTGTTACTCCCTGGAGTCGACTGGTTCTACTCTGGAGTCGACTCGGCAAGCATTGGAGTCGACTCGAAGTCTTCAGGAGTCGACTCGAGGACTATTCTTTTGAATTTTTCTTTGAATTTGCTCCTCCAACTTGAATCCTTTGAACATGAAACTTGGGCCAATAAATTGTAGCTTTCTTCCAACTTTTCTTGAGAGCTTTGGAGGCCTTCTTGTGTTCTTCCAACTTGCTATGTTCCTTGCAAAATAAATATCTTTCTCCTTGCAACACAAACATTAGTATTTATACTTCAAGGTTTTGTGATCATCAAAATCAATCTTTAAATCGATCTTTGGGTCATCAGAGATATGTATCTTCTACATTGTAGCTCATCTTAATTTACTAAAATTGAAAACACATATTTCAATAACATTAGAGCACTTTCAGAATCTTTGTATTTAATTTTGAGTTTTGATACAAAATGGAAGATATTTTAACAAGTATTAGGATATTATGTATCAAAGTTAGGCAAGTAGAAAGATAGATCAAGATTAATTCATTTTGCCTAAATAGAGATATCTTTCTCTTCTCCTTTTTACAAATTTATTTAACTTTCAGATTTTAAAGATGATTGTGAACGATAAATCTGAAATTTTTTTTCAATAATACCCAAAAATTTATGCAGTATTTCAAACATTCAATCAAATTATCTAAGCATGCAGCATTACAAAATATTGTGAACCCATAATTCAAAACATCATTCCACATGCAACATATATTATGTGTTAAGTCATGCATTAGAATATTAAGAGTAAGCATGTCAAGGATCAAAATCAATTCTTTTCAAATAAACTTCCCCTATTTAATTATAATCTTGCACTGATTTCATCCTTAAGGTGTGTTTCCAAGTGACTAAAAATTTGAATTGATTCTTCTTATATATTTTCATTTACTTTGTCTTTTATTTTTACTTTCTTATGCTCTATACTCTATTTGTTCCCTATCCGGTGGAGTTGGAAGGGGCACGAGGTACTACCACTAGCCTTCCTCTTGTGCCGTCCCTAATATACCCTACACCGAATAGTTGGGTCAAATAGTGCCGGATACTACCACTAGCCTTCCCATTGGCACCATCCCTATGATGAGCAATATAGAAAATTTAAAAAGTTCACTTCAAACTCTTCCTGTTTAAGTGTAATTAATTACGGATTTTACCCCTTCCAAATGTGCTGAATATATTATGCTTGTTTTGCTTTTCCTTAAGATTGGAGTATTTACCTTTGCTTAGATTTTACATCTCTTGAATAATATCCATTTTCTTTTCTTTATCTCTCTCTCTTTTGTTATTCTCAAGTAATTTACATGAAAGAGCAGAATAAAGAAATAATCTTATGTATCATATAGATGTATATCATGCAAACAACTTTTTCATTGTGCTCAAGGATTCATAATTTCTCACAAGTTATTTTAAATCAAAATTTTAAGCATAAACTTGTGTATTTCATGGTTATGACATAGGCAAAGATATATTTTAGTTTGGGCAAACCATGAAACAATTTTTAAAAGTATAAGTCAATCAATATATATATATATACATGATATCAAAAATTTATAATTAAAGACCTTAATCATGCCATAATAAGATTTAAGTTATTGACTTTGCTCAATTAATTTATGAGAGAGGTATCTAGAATTACCAATTCATTCTGCATTCTTCAGTCAAATACCTACTAGATTTCTTATGTACGAACTTTTGGCTGAAGAAGGTCCTCTCTCTTGTTTGCATGTGAATGTTTATTGTATCTTATATGGAGATATCCTTCAAGTTGAAATCTCTCATTTTCTTACTCAAGGATCCTGCATTATTAACAAACTCCTTTTCTTTCTTGAAAGAAAGTCATTAGTTTCTTCAAGATACAAAACATTCATCCAACATATTTTTTTTAACTAGATGACTCAATATAAGATATGACAATAGTTGCATGTTGAGTCACTTTACTCAAGAGATTGTCTAAATATAAGCAAGCACACATCACTTGAACTAAAGAGATAGTTTCATTAATCAAGATGGTTCAAGGACAAGCATGTGAGGCAATAGAAAGATTCATCAAGATCAAATCAATTTCTTATTTTCAAAATCAATTTAGTTTAGATTCTATTTGCTTAAGATAATTATCAATAAGACATGTTAGCTAAGTTTTAATCAACTTATCTTAAACGGTTGTTTCTTTCAAAACTCAGATTATGATTTATTTATTATCAATAAAATATGATTCATTAAAGTTAGATTGAAATCTTGCACAAGGACACATAATGAGCATACAATCTGGTCTACTAGCTGTATGATAAAATGATTATTCTATCATGCTTCAATACAGCTTTAAAAACAATAGATCTACTATGCTCATTCTTTTCAAATTCTACAAGATGGGGTCATAGACATACCTTCTTCATGCCAATCTTCTATAAGAGTTTTCTTGTGGACTAACTTTGGTCAATGAAGATCCCCTTTCTTGTTTGGCTTAATTTGAAGTTCGAGAAAGAAAATGTTAATTTATTCATTATACATATTTCAAACTCACTTTGCATGAGCTTAGTAAAATCTTCATATAACTCTTCATTAGTAGAACCAAAAATGATGTCATCAATGCATACTTTGAGCAAATAAGATATCACAGATTCATCTTTTTAATGTATAGATTTATCATTATTAATTCTTATCAAAAAGTTACTCAAGCTTTTATATATCATGCTTTTGATGCTTGTTCCAAATCACATATTGCTTTATCATATATGTAATGAGTGTTTTTTAAATAAGGTGGTTATTTTACATAGATCTTTTCTAATGAAATAACCACATAGGAGTGCATTCTACACATTCATTTGACAAAATTAAAGTTCATAAATGTTGACCCCCTAATAGATTTTGATGAATACAAAACACTAGAGTAAAATTCCATTATATCTTAACAATTTAATTGAGGAATTCATGTGTCTTATTAAGAATATTGTTAAGAAATGTCTAGGCAAGTTTCCATAATTTTTATGAATTTATTAAAGAATATTTTGAGTTAAAGAAAACAGATCAGGGACAGCCGAGACGTCTCCGGATAGTTTCAGAGACGTCTCTGGCACAAACAGGAAGAACCGGCACACTTGGAGACGTCCCCGACACCTGCCGAGTCGTCCCCGCGTTAGCGGAGTCGACTCTCTCAGTAGCGGAGTCGACTCTCTCAGTGGCGGCAGAAAGGCAGTTTTCAAGAGATATGCGCGAGACGTCCCCACAGTAAGCCGAGTCGTCCCCGCAAGTAAAAAGGAGACTTCTCGAGTCGTCCCCAAGATAGCGGAGACGGCTCTCTCAGGGTTTTCCAGAGAATGGTTTTTTGGGTGATAAGGAAGCGGAGTCGACCCTGAGACAGCGGAGTCGTCCCCATGCATAAAGTGCAGACAACCCGAGACGTCCCCTGAAGGAGCGGAGTCGACTCTCTCAGGAAATTCCAGAGGACATGTTCTTCGGAGATAAAGAAGCGGAGTCATCCCCAGATCAGCGGAGTCGTCCCCATTCAAAAAGTGCAAACAAGCCGAGACGTCCCCTGAAAGTGCCGAGTCGACCCCAGACAACGGAAAAAGTAAAATCTTGTAGCTGAGACGTCTCCCGTTGAAGCGGAGACGTCCCCGGAGTGACTGGGACGCGACTGACAGCTTTTCAGGTTTGGTTTGAATTTCAAATCCTTTTTTCTTTGTCTCTAACGGCTATATTTGCTTTTTGGGCTATAAAAGGGACCTCTTAAGTGCTTCTCAACAACTCTTCACCAACCCAAAGCTAGATCATTCAAGAGAGAAGTAAGAAAGAAAAGTTCAAGGGAGTGAGTGCATTCAAGTGAAGAAATCAAGTGTTTTCAAGCTTCCCAAGTGATTTCAAGCTCAATCACTCTTGTGCGCTTGGGATTCAAAGCTCACACTCAATCCTACGCGCTCCACATCGGAAGAATCAATATCTCCCACGCTTCCAACGGCAAAAGGATTCTTCCGGATTCTATTGTTCATAATTGCAATATTTGCTTTTTAGAGCTTTTCCTTTCTTTTGTAAACTCTTTCGTTGTGGTGCTTGTTCCAGTCAAGAAACTTGGAACAAGGGAAAGGCGTCCCAAGCCTAAGTGAAATTGGGGGTTTTAGGGTTTGTTGTGAGCCCGGTGTAAAACAACGAGTTGGGTAGTAAACTCGCAAAACTACCGTACTGTAATCGTGGATTATAGTGGAAATTCCCAAAGGTGATTTGGGGAGTGGATGTAGGAGCAGTGGAAGCTCCGAACCACTATAAAACCTTGTGTTTGCGATTGACCTTTCTCATTCCTCCTTCTTTACTTTAGTGCATATATTCGTGTGTTTTATTTTTAATTAGTCAAAAGTTTTTAAAACACCCAATTCACCCCCCTCTTGGGTGACCATCTCTGGGCAACAAGTGGTATTAGAGCAGGTGCTCTGTGTATTTCTTGAAAGACCTAACCGTCTTAGCCAAAGATCTAGATGGCAACACCCTTTAACAATGTCCCTGCCGAGGGGCAAGCAACCAATAGACCTCCACTCTTCAATGGGACAAATTATACCTATTGGAAGACTAGAATGAGAATCTTCATTCAAGCACAAGACTATGCCTTGTGGAGGGTTATAGTAAAGGGACCACAAGAACCATCACATGTGGTTAATGGCATTCGAGTTTCCAAACCTGAGGAGGATTGGGATGAGAATGATGATAGGATGGCTCAACTCAATTCTAGAGCCATGAACTCACTATTTTGTTCTTTAGATGTAAATGAGTTCAATAGAGTCTCTACATGTAGTTCCGCTAAGGAAGTATGGGATAGGCTTGAAGTTACCCACGAGGGTACAAATCAAGTCAAAGAGTCCAAAGTGAACATTCTAGTTCACAAATATGAATTGTTTAAGATGGAACCTAATGAAACCATCACATGCATGTTTACACATTTTACCAAAATTATTAATGGCCTAAAAAGCTTGGGCAAATCTTACACTAACCCCGAACTTGTGAGTAAAATTCTCAGGTCACTGCCAAAAGCATGGGAAGCAAAGGTCACGGCGATTGTAGAAGCCAAAGACCTCAACACTTTGGGGCTAGAACAACTCTTGGGCTCATTGATGACGCATGAGCTCACGATGAAGCAGCATGAAGAAGAGTTGCCAAAGAAAAAGACAATCGCACTCAAGGCTACCTCAAGTGTATGTGAAGAAGAGAGCAGTGAGAGTGAAGAAGGAAGTCAAGATGAGGACTTGGGTTTGATAGTAAGGAAGTTTAAAAAATTCATGAGAAGAAAGAAACCCTTCCCAAGAAAGAAATTTGGAGGGAGAAATGATTGGGAAAAAGAAAAGGAAAAAGAAAGAGACCCAATCGTATGCTATGATTGCAAGAGACCGGGATATATTCGTTCCGAATGCCCTCAACAAAAGAAGTATTTTGGAAAGAAGAAGAAGAAGGCATTGAAGGCAACATGGGATGATAGTGACACATCATCCTCCGAGGAAGAGAAGGAAGAGACCGCCAATCTATGCTTCATGGCGTTCGAAGACGACGAGGTATGTCAAAACCCAACCATAAATTTTACTTTAGAAGAATTATATGAGGCTTTTCAAGAACTTATGGGTGATTGTAGTATGTTAGGAGCAAAGAATAAAGAATTAAAAGCCTCCAATCAAAAACTAAAGGAAAATATTGAAAACTTATTAATTGAAAAGGAGAGCATTAAAAATATTAACACTACTAACCTAGAAATCAAAAATTCAAAACTGAGCATTGAAAATGAAAAGGCAAAAACACTAATTAAGGAATTAAATCTAAAAGTAAAATCCCTACTCGATAATAATACCTCACTTGCACAAAATGTTGAATCTCTTAAAAAGGATAAGGAAGAACTAGTCAAAGAAAATTTGAATCTTAAGAATGAGGTACATAAATACAAACCAATTGTTGAAAAATTTACACAAAGCTCTGAAAAATTAAATCTTATTCTTTCAAATCAAAGAGCTGTTTTTAATAAAGCCGGATTAGGATATAAAACTAATAAGCAACAAAAGTATCTAAAGAATTTCTTTGTAAAAGCAAAAGACGTAAAAACTGAAAAACCAACATGCTTTCTTTGTGAAAAGAATGGACATAAAGCCTACTCTTGTATTCAAAGAAAAATCCAAACTAACAAGAATACATTTGTAAAAGCTAAAAGCATAACTAAAGTATGGGTGCCTAAGGGAACCAACTACACTAACCACGAAGGACCCAAGAAAACTTGGGTACCTAAGAGCTTCACATGATCATTTTGCAGGTATGCCTTGCAGCCGGGAATAAAAAGAGAATGTGGTATCTTGATAGTGGTTGCTCAAGGCATATGACCGGTGACAAGAGTCTCTTCGTCACCTTGGAATCAAAAGAAGGAGGAGTAGTCACATTTGGAGATAATGCTAAAGGCCGAATTATTGGTATGGGTAAAATCTCCATATCACCCTCCTCATTTATTGATAATGTATTGTTAGTTAATGGACTAAAACATAATTTATTAAGTATAAGTCAATTTTGTGACAAGGGCTTTAAAGTGTCATTTGAATCATCACTATGCATAATTAGTAGTCCAAATGATAATGAGATTATACTCACAGGACATAGGAATGGAAATGTTTACATGGTAGATCTTGATGATCTCACCATGAAGGATGGCCAATGTCTTGTAGCCATGAATCCCAAAGTCAATGAGACTAGTTGGTTATGGCATCGTAGGTTAGGGCATGCTAGCATGGACTTAATCTCCAAATTAATTACAAAAGATCTAGTCAAAGGACTACCAAAAATAGACTTTGAGAAGAATAAAATTTGCGCTGCATGTCAATTAGAAAAACAAACAAGAAGTTCCTTCAAGTCTAAGAATATAGTCTCAACAACAAAACCCTTAGAACTAATTCACATGGATTTGTTTGGACCCACTAGAACTGCTAGTCTAGGGGGTAAGAAATTTGGTCTTGTAATTGTTGATGATTTTTCACGTTTTACATGGGTTTCATTTCTTGCACATAAAGATGAGTCCTTTCCTGCTTTTATCAAGTTTCATAATAGGATTTCGAATGAACTCAATCTTAAACTAAAAGCAATTAGGAGTGATCATGGTACCGAGTTTGAAAATCAGCACTTTGAAAAGTTTTGTGACGAAAATGGTATCAATCACAATTTCTCGGCACCTAGGACACCCCAACAAAATGGGGTGGTAGAAAGAAAGAATCGCACACTAGCAGATATGGCTCGTACCATGTTGTGCGAATCGGATCTACCAAAGTATTTTTGGGCTGAAGCAATAAATACTTCATGTTATATCTTAAATCGTGCTTTAGTTAGATCCATCTTAAAGAAAACACCGTATGAGTTGATAAAAGGTAAGAAACCAAATATAAGTTATTTTCATGTTTTCGGTTGTCGATGCTTTATTTTGAACAATGGAAAGGACAATCTCAGTAAATTTAGTGCTAAATCAGATGAGGGGATCTTCTTAGGTTACTCCTCATCTAGTAGAGCATACAGGGTCTTCAACAAGAGAACTCTCGTTGTTGAAGAATCCATTAATGTTGTTTTTGATGAAACTAATGGAGATTCTTCTAGAAAAGAAGAAGATGGTGATGTAGGTATACTTGAAGACCAAATGAAGGAACTCTCCACTCAAGACAAACAACATGAGGATGAGATCAAAGAAGATACAAATCAGCGAGATGAAGAAGATCAACCTCCATCAAGAAATCAAGATCTTCCTAAAGAATGGAGGTATGCACATGGTCATCCAAAGGATCTAATCCTTGGTGATCCTTCACAAGGTATAAGAACTAGATCCTCTTTAAGAAACACTAGTAATTATCTTGCCTTCGTTTCGCAAATAGAGCCTAAATCACTAGAAGAAGCTGAAAAAGATGATAATTGGATGAATGCTATGCAAGAGGAATTAAACCAATTCGAAAGAAATGAAGTTTGGACTCTAATGAAAAGACCCCCTAATGTTTCAATTATAGGCACCAAGTGGGTGTATAGAAATAAACTAGATGAAGATGGAATAGTAATAAGAAACAAAGCTAGGCTAGTGGCTAAAGGATATAATCAGGAGGAAGGAATAGATTTTGATGAAACTTTTGCTCCTGTTGCTAGGTTAGAGGCTATTAGACTGTTTTTAGCATATGCATGCTTCATGGATTTTAAACTCTATCAAATGGATGTAAAAAGTGCATTCTTAAATGGCTATATAATGGAGGAAGTTTATGTAGGACAACCTCCAGGTTTTGAAAATCACTTACATCCAGATTATGTGTATAAATTGCATAAAGCGTTGTATGGACTTAAGCAAGCTCCTAGGGCATGGTATGAAAGATTAAGCAATTTCCTAATTGAGAACAAATTTAAGAGAGGAAATGTAGACAAAACCCTCTTTATTAAAAGAAAAGGAAATGACTTATTGCTTGTATAAATTTATGTGGATGATATAATTTTTGGTGCTACTAATGATAGTCTTTGTCAAGAGTTTGCCAAGCTTATGCAGGGAGAATTTGAAATGAGCATGATGGGTGAGCTCAACTTCTTCCTTGGGCTACAAATAAAACAATCAGAGGAAGGCATCTTCATCAGTCAGTCCAAATACATCAAGGAAATGCTGGAAAAATTCAAGATGAAGGATGCAAAGGAAATCAGCACACCCATGAGCTCAAGTTGCAAGCTTGACAAAGATGAAAAAGGTAAAAGTATAGACTGCAAATTGTACAGAGGTATGATAGGCTCTCTACTTTACCTTACTGCTAGTAGACCAGATATATTATTCAGTGTTTGTATGTGTGCTAGATACCAAGCATGTCCTAAGGAATCACACTTGCAAGCTGTTAAAAGAATATTTAGATATCTAGTAGGGACATCTAATGTAGGTTTATGGTATTCTAAACAATCTGACATAAACTTAATTGCTTATTCCGATGCTGATTTTGCCGGGTGCAAACTCGACAGAAAAAGCACAAGTGGCACATGTCAACTCTTGGGTGCCAATTTGGTTTCTTGGTTTAGCAAGAAACAAAATTCAGTTGCCTTGTCCACAGCTGAGGCTGAGTACATTGCAGCTGGAAGCTGTTGTGCCCAAGTTCTTTGGATTAAGCAACAACTTGAAGACTTCGGTATCAAAATGGATAATATACCAATTAAATGTGATAATACAAGTGCAATTAACTTAACAAAAAATCCTGTCCAACACTCTAAGTCAAAGCATATAGAGATTAGGCATCATTTTATTAGGGATCATGTGCTGAAAAATGATGTGATGATTGAATATGTATGTACTGAAAATCAATTAGCTGATATCTTTACAAAGCCCCTTTGTAAAGAAAGATTCAATTTCTTAAGGAATGCCTTGAGCTTGTATGATCCTAGCAAATGAGTTGAATTTGTATTGCATTGCTTTGCTACTCAAACTAATAATCAACCTCAAGGTAAACATAAGTGAAAACATGAATTCATCTAAGCTAAATGACGAACTGTTTGACTTTCCGGAGGATGGTTACCCTCCCTTGGACTCTTCATGGAGATATTTTCAGAGCCTATTTCATAGGTATTCGAAATTTGGTCAAACACTCCTCATTTCAATATTAATAATTCAAAAATCATTATCAAATTATTATAGGATGTATCATTAAGGGGGAGGATCACAAACAAATTCACTCTAAGTTTATCAAAAAAATCATGTTGATTAGGGTGATTAAACAAAAATTGGGAGAAGATAGAATTCAGTCTGAAATTTTTCAGTGCCGGAGACGTCTCTGGCAAATCGCAGAGACGTCCCCCCAGGGGAGACGTCTCGCCTTAGTCGCGGAGACGTCTCGGGGACCGAAGGAGGGCTTTTTAAATAGGTCGAAATCGCTCGAGCCGACTCGAGCTTTCTCCTTCATTCCCGACCAAAACGAAAAACCCTAGCCTCCATTTGCTCTCCACCTCAAATCCTAGCCTCCGTTTGCTCTACATCACAAACCCTAGCATCCATGGCACCAAAGAAGGCTAGGACGACCCGTGGAAGGCGACCTAGGGTAGCGGCCGACGGTGAGGAACGACGGGAAGAACCCTCCGCGCCGTCTCCTCCGGTTGCTCCGCCAACCACGACTATTTCCTGTGCAAATCGCACTGTCACGACAGGAAGGTACATAGATTTCTCCTTTTTAGATCATGAGGGGTTCTCTATTGGAGAGAGACTCCGAGCCCAAGGGTGGGAACACTTTTGTACCCTCAATACCTCGACCTACCCCGGCCTAGTTAGAGAACTTTTTAGCAATATGGCCTTAGGAGACCTAGGGTACACTGGATATGTCCAAGGGACATTAGTAGAAGTCAATGAAGATGTCCTATCCACTGTCTTACAAATTCCTAGGGACGGTGAGGCTCCAACCTCGCATCCCCAAAGGGAGTCAGCCCTAAATTTACTTTTAGGAAGAGAGGACTGCGGCCCTTTTGATGTTGTCAATTCCCAGGACCTAAATGCAGAGATGAGACTTCTCTTAAGTATTGTCAACCGGGTCCTATTTCCTAAAACCGGTCGCTTCGATTTTGTTTCGGAGCGAGACTTAGTTATAATGCACCACATCCTACTAGGGATCCCTCTAAACCTCCCTAGACTCATGCTAAATTACATTGCCCTATGTCATAGGTATTCTAGGTTTAGTATACCCTATGGCATGATCTTTACCTTAATCTTTAAACACTTCAAGGTTCCCATTCCAACAAATGAACCTGCAAAGCCCTTGAGAAACACCGACTATTACAATGAGGGCACAATGAGAAGAATGGAATTTCATAAGATAGATGGATCGTGGGTCAAGGTACCAAAGAGAAAAACCCAAATCCTAGAGCCTGAGATCCCACATCATGAGTCTGACCATCACTCTCCTCCACCTAGCCACATGGATATCCCTGATATTCCCTCCAGCTCAGCTGGACCTTCCACATCCATGCCACCACCTCCTCCAGTTAGTGGGCCCTCCTTTCTGTCAGAGGATCAGATGCGCACCTTAGCATCTGCCATTTGCCAGCAGATGAGGGAGGAGATGAGATCCATGATTTCCACAGAGTTGGCCCCCATCAGAGCTTCACATGAAGGGCTTCTACAAGAGATGAAGGATATTAGAAGTCAAATTGAAGCTACAACACAAGAAATAATTGGTGTGAGTGCCACCCAAACCATCAGATCATTAGAGCTCAAGGACAGCTTGAAGAGCATTTCCAAGAGTCTTAAAGAGCTAACAAAACCAGATGGCAATGTGAGCACCTTAGTTGCCCAACTCAGAGGAAGAATTGAAATGGCAACTATAGAGTTTGAGGCACTTGTGGCAGGTTTCCACAAGTCACAGGGAGATCAATTTAAGACCCTCATGGATTCCATCAACACATTCATAGATGCAACTTGTAAGGTTTATGAACAAAATATAGCTGGTAGGGCCCATGAGCAACGTCGCAGATGATGGATATCTTGTAGGATCTTCTTTTTGTAAATCCTAGGCTATTTTTGAAACACTTTTGTATTAGAAATCAATACTTGTAATGATTTCTTCTTTTTGACTATGTACTGACTTCAAAGGTTCACAATGATACATGAATACAATCCCTTTTGAAAACTGTGTACATTGCCAACTCTATGTATGTGTTTCTATGAATGTGAATGTGCCTCTTGATGTGTCATAAGAATCTCATAACATACATTAAGTATTCAGATTTGGCACAACGTATCAAAGCATATGAAACAGGGGGAGCACAACCTGAATATCAAAGGGGGAGTAAAATGAACACTGAATATATTGAATATAGAGATAATTTGTCCCCTTCATTGTTGATGACAAAAAGGGGGAGTAGATATTGAATGTAGAGATAGTGAAAGGGGGGAGCAGTTATATATATGGATATTGAATATGGAATGCAAAATTTATAATCATACTCCAAAGTTGATTTAGAATATGTTGACCCCCTAATAGATTTTGATGAATACAAAACACTAGAGTAAAATTCCATTATATCTTAACAATTTAATTGAGGAATTCATGTGTCTTATTAAGAATATTGTTAAGAAATGTCTAGGCAAGTTTCCATAATTTTTATGAATTTATTAAAGAATATTTTGAGTTAAAGAAAACAGATCAGGGACAGCCGAGACGTCTCCGGATAGTTTCAGAGACGTCTCTGGCACAAACAGGAAGAACCGGCACACTTGGAGACGTCTCCGACACCTGCCGAGTCGTCCCCGCGTTAGCGGAGTCGACTCTCTCAGTAGCGGAGTCGACTCTCTCAGTGGCGGCAGAAAGGCAGTTTTCAAGAGATATGCGCGAGACGTCCCCACAGTAAGCCGAGTCGTCCCCGCAAGTAAAAAGGAGACTTCCCGAGTCGTCCCCAGGATAGCGGAGACGGCTCTCTCAGGGTTTTCCAGAGAATGGTTTTTTGGGTGATAAGGAAGCGGAGTCGACCCTGAGATAGCGGAGTCGTCCCCATGCATAAAGTGCAGACAACCCGAGACGTCCCCTGAAGGAGCGGAGTCGACTCTCTCAGGAAATTCCAGAGAACATGTTCTTCGGAGATAAAGAAGCGGAGTCGTCCCCAGATCAGCGGAGTCGTCCCCATTCAAAAAGTGCAAACAAGCCGAGACGTCCCCTGAAAGTGCCGAGTCGACCCCAGACAACGGAAAAAGTAAAATCTTGTAGCCGAGACGTCTCCCGTTGAAGCGGAGACGTCCTCGAAGTGACTGGGACGCGACTGACAGCTTTTCAGGTTTGGTTTGAATTTCAAATCCTTCTTTCTTTGTCTCTAACGGCTATATTTGCTTTTTGGGCTATAAAAGGGACCTCTTAAGTGCTTCTCAACAACTCTTCACCAACCCAAAGCTAGATCATTCAAGAGAGAAGTAAGAAAGAAAAGTTCAAGGGAGTGAGTGCATTCAAGTGAAGAAATCAAGTGTTTTCAAGCTTTCCAAGTGATTTCAAGCTCAATCACTCTCGTGCGCTTGGGATTCAAAGCTCACACTCAATCCTACGCGCTCCACATCGGAAGAAACAATATCTCCCATGCTTCCAACGGCAAAAGGATTCTTCCGGGTTCTATTGTTCATAATTGCAATATTTGCTTTTTAGAGCTTTTCTTTTCTTTTGTAAACTCTTTCGTTATGGTGCTTGTTCCAGTCAAGGGACTTGGAACAAGGGAAAGGCGTCCCAAGCCTAAGTGAAATTGGGGGTTTTAGGGTTTGTTGTGAGCCTGGTGTAAAACAACGAGTTGGGTAGTAAACTCGCAAAACTACCGTACTGTAATCGTGGATTATAGTGGAAATTCCCAAAGGTGATTTGGAGAGTGGATGTAGGAGCAGTGGAAGCTCCGAACCACTATAAAACCTTGTGTTTGCGATTGACCTTTCTCATTCCTCCTTCTTTACTTTAGTGCATATATTCGTGTGTTTTATTTTTAATTAGTCAAAAGTTTTTAAAACACCCAATTCACCCCCCTCTTGGGTGACCATCTCTGGGCAACAATAAAGCAAGCAAATGATAATGGTGATCTTTACTTCTAATCATGCAAGAATCTTATCAAGATCTATTTCATCTTTTCTTGATTTAGTCTTTTAGTAGTCATCAATTTTTCTTCATTAAGTGCATTTCTGAAAAATCCAATTTGGTTCTAATTATTAACAAGTTTTTTTTTTGATTGTTATATGTAAAAGATTAACCATATACATATATAATTTGATTTTAGTATTTTGATAATAAATCATTAGTCTCATAAAGAATAAAATGAATTGATACTTCTACAACTAGAATCTTTTCATGAATATTCTATATGCATTGCTTGATGAATGATATCCAAGGATAGAGATATCTTTATCAGATTTGGCATATTTCATAAGAACATATCAAGCATAACGTGTATGACTGAAAAATATGAAAGATATGCAATGGTTCATTTTCTATTTTTCAGAAGATCAAAAGGATTTTTCATCAAAAATAGATTTAATAGAAATCATATGTATGACAAGTAGTGATGATAGCTTTTAAAAAACATTTAAGTAGATGACTATCATACACAATTGCCTTTTTCATTTCTTCAAGAATTCTATTAATCCTATTTTACTTAAGGTGTTCTTGGTTCTGAAACAATTGTATTCAATATTATTTTCTGTGCACAACTTAATACAAAATTGGTTTTCAAAACTATGCCATGATACTTCTTTATTTTCATAGTTTGCAAACCTTTTTCATTTGAACCCTTTTTGTGAGTTTGTGCCAATGTAGAAAATATTTCAATTTGAGTGCCAAGAATAAAACTAATGTAAGCTTTTGAAAACTTAGTGATGGAAACAACATCTTTAGATTTAGAAATTGATTTTTGTTTGTTTTCTTAGTTAACATGCATAGCAAACTTTGACCTTTCAGAAAATAATCTAAGTAAGCCAATGGCAAGGTCTTTTGAGATTAAGTACATACTAGCATGAGTTGATTTTATATGCCTAAGATAGTTTCTTTAATTTTGGTATTCATCGTGCATATATTCAAAAGCATACCAAGTACACATTATCATATCTATGATCAATAAACAATAATGCCATGGATAAAAACTCTCAATCAAGCATATAGAGAATTCATAGAGTTATTCTTAATAAATTGATTAATCATTTAGCAACTTATCCAATAGTGAGTAAAGCATACTATAAAATGAAGTGATTTGATTATATTTCCAAAAGTTATATCACAAAATTGATCAATACTTGCAATTCATATTTTAATCAAATACTAAAGCAAAAATAATGATGAGATGCAAGGATTACTGATTTCATTATTATTATTATTATTTTTTAAAAATTACTTTTCATAAGTATATTTTAAGTTTCATTTTTTGACGTGTGTCTAGAACACCCATTTGTATGAAAGTTCTATTTGTTCCATGGGATCTTGGCACACCTATGTCTACATCCTCATATTTTCATTTTGGGTACCTAAGCTTGCTTGGGTCCTTGAGAGTTAGAACATATGGTTCCTTTTGGAACCCAAATTTGTTTAATTATAATAACTTTACCACTTGATTTAATTATGTTAGAACGATAGGTAAAGTTGTTATGTCCATTCTTTTCATGTTTGAAATAAGTTATCTTATTTAATGGTTTGCTTGGTGAATTGATAACCTTTTTCTCTAGAGATTTATTATTAGGTAAGGGAGTCAAGCCAAATTTTGATTTATCATAAGCAACATATTGGCTTTCAAACATCATTTTTAATCTTTCTGAACTTACAGTGAATTTGTTAATAAAAGATTTTAATTGGTTAATTTCTTCACTTAAGTTTTGATTTTCTTTAATTAAATTCTGATTTTTCTGAATCAATTGTTCTGAATTTAACCTTAAGCTTTTATTTTCAGAATTTAGTTTGTCATATATTTCAGCAATAGAATTTCTTTCTTTTGAGATTTCGAGATTTAGCTTTTTAAGATTTGTATTTTTGATAGCTAATTTTCTACATTCACCATATAAATCATGAAAAGCATTTAATAGTTCATCATAAGAATATTCTTCATGAAATTCATTTGGTGTAAAATTAGATTCAGATTCTACTTTATCTTCTAGTGCCATAAAACATAAGTTAGTTACCTCTTGTAGTTCATTGTTGCTTCTAGCTTTCAATTTCTTGCTTGACTCTTCCTTGGTCAAGGCTTTCTTGCTTTTTATCTCTTTCTTCCTTTCTTCTTGCTTCCTCTTCTTCTTTGTCTTTAGGAAGCTTTTGAATCTTTCGGTGTTTGGGAATGGATCCTTGTTTCCATCACCGAACTCTTTGTTTTTTGAACTGATCTGCCTCAGAGTCGACTCGGGCCTTGTTGGAGTCGACTCGGCTAACTCGGAAGTCGACTCTGAAATACTTGGAGTCGACTCGTTCACAGGGTTTTCAAGACTGAGTCTCTGCCTTTCAGACTGTTCTTCTCTAGGAGTCGACTCGGACAAACTGGGAGTCGACTCGGCTAAGGTGGAGAATTCTGCAATCTCATTGTTAATACGCAATTGAAGCACATGTGAGCTAATCTGAGATTTATCATAAATAATTATTAAAGTATCCCAGATTTTTTTAGCAGATAAGCATGCAGAAATCTTATGAAATATAGATTCATGGATAGCACAATATAGAAAGTTCATAGCGTTAGCATTCAATTGTGCTAAGTCTTTTTCATTGACATTTTGAGAGAGTGTGTGAGGTCCATCTATAATGATATTCCATATTTTATAGTTTTGTGATTGAACAAAAATTTTCATTCTAGCTTTCCATTGAATATAGCAAGTTCCATCAAACAGTGGAGGTCTGTTTATGGAAAGTCCCTCGGCAAATAATATGTTATGTGGGGTTGTCATAATCTTTAGCTCTAGTCGATTAAGACTATAATTAATAGAAGAGCACCTGCTCTGATACCACTTGTTGCCCAAGATGACAACCCAAGAGGGGGGGGTGAATTGGGTTTTCTAAAAATTGTGTTTCCTAATTTTTTACTTTAAATTGAATGTAGCGGAATGATAAGATGTTACTTACTTAAGCTCTAGGTAATTATAAGTAATGCAGTGACAAACTAAGCTAGAGCAATTATACTATGGCTTTAGGATGCAATTGATCCTAAATTAACTTATAGTTGTATGATCAATTTAATCTATATAAATTGTAAGAATAGAGTGAAAGCTAAGCAAGTTCTAAACAATCTCTTATACTCAATTAGAAAATAAAGATAGAGATATTACACAGTCAAGTATGTATGTAAGCCATGAAACGCAAGAAATAAGGCATCACAAACACAAAGATATATAGTGGTTCGGTGCACCCCAGCACCTACATCCACTCCCCAAGACCTCTTGGGAATTTCACTATAATCCCTCAGATTACAGTCGGTTGTTTTACAAGCTCACAACCCAACTTGTTGTTTTGCGAGATCACAACGAACTCGGTCGGTTTTCACAGGCTCACCGACTAGAACCAACCGATTGTTTTTACGGGCTCACAATCCAACCCAGTTGGTTTTTCCAAAGGCTCACCAACCACAACCTTACAACGATTGTTTTCCGGGTTCACAATCAACCCAGTTGGTTTTCCCAAAGGCTCACCAACCACAACCTTACAACGTTGGTTTTTCCCTTTGGCTCACCAACAAACCTTAACCCCTTGATTCAATCCCTTGATTGATCAAGTTACAAGATATTAGAGCAAGAATTTAAATCAAATACAAACTTCTCACATAAGCAAATATAGCAAATATAAATAAGTAAAGTAAAGAGAAGAAGCCCTCAAACTAATTTGTAGATGGAGGAACTCGGCTTCTTCTTCACTTGATCCTCTTCTGATTTTGCACGAAGTAGACGATCACCGAGGCAGCACACGGATGGAGAGGAAGCTTTGGGATTCACTTGGATGCTCTTCTTCTCTCTATTTTACTTTGAATGACCCTTTTGTGCTTATGGGAGATTTTCCTTGCAATCTCTTTCAAATCTCTTCCCTAAATATTTTCTCCCACTTCCATGCTTTCTCCCCTAGCTCTCCTCTTGATTTTATAGCTTTAGATGGCGTGGGACCAAAAATCTAGCCGTTAGAGACAAAAATAGAGCCGTTGGACACAGTCTGTACCTCCTGACAATATTTCCGTTGGGATCGGAGTCGACTTGCGCGATCTGGAGTCGACTCGCCTGTTGCAGGAGTCGACTCGTGCTTGACTGGAGACGACTCGGCCACTGTTCCAAATTTGAATTAATGTGCATGCCTTGTCCTCGGGTCGACTCGGACCAAACTGGAGTCGACTCGCCAATAGCTGGAGACGACTCGGGCACTTGGGGGTCGGCTCATTCTTAGGAATCCAGAGGACAAACTTTCTGGTTTTCTTCCTCGAGTCGACTCGGATTCTCTTCGAGTCGACTCGGCTCTCAGAGCCCGAAAACTGATCCTCTGTCTTTGGAGTTGAACTGCCTCGGAGTCGACTCGGACTTTGCGGGAGTCGACTCGGCTCTCAGTGTCCGACATTGTCTCTCTGACTTTTTGCCTTGCTATTCTCTGAGAGTCGACTCTTGCACAATTAGGAGTCGACTCGCCTGACTTCGGAGTCGACTCGTGATCCTCTGGAGTCGGCTCGGTTGCAGGGTCTAAAATTCATCGTTGTCTTTCCTCTATAACTCTTTTGAGTCGACTCGGAAACGTTGGGAGTCGACTCGGCATGTATCGGAGTCGACTCGAATTTTCGAGGAGTCGACTCAATAACTATTCTTTTGAATTTTTCTTTAGAATTTGCTCCTCCAACTTGAATACTTTAAACTTGAAACTTGGGCCAATAAATTGTAGCTTTCTTCCAACTTTTCTTGAGAGCTTTGGAGGCCTTCTTGTATTCTTCCAACTTGCTATGTTCCTTGCAAAATAAATATCTTTCTTCTTGCAACACAAACATTAGTATTTATACTTCAAGGTTTTGTGATCATCAAAATCAATCTTTAAATCAATCTTTGGGTCATCAGTAGAGTGAGGGGTTATGGCGTTGGAGTTACCCCCACTCAGTTGTCTGCAGTGGGCATGTATACAAGAAATTCTGAAAAAGGCAGTAGCAATGCAGAAGTTAGTAGACTTCGGGCAACAATTGAAGATATGAAGGATCGCCATCAGGCAGAGTTGGCAGAGTTGAAGCAGAACCAACAAACTTTGCAGTCTCAGCTTGAGCATATTTCATCTATGTTACAGCGATTTCTCCATCCTCAGGTAAATAACTATATGTATTTGATGACTTTACATAATTATCACTTATTTTGCATAAGTTAATGATTTTCATATTCTTAACTTTTAAATTTTTTTTTTGTAGATTTCTGATACTTCAACAGCTCGTAGAGATGATGATGGCGCTAAATCCGGTCCCTAATACTTTTTAGACTGTTATTTAAGGAGTTTTATATATATATTTTTTATATTTTTCAAAGAACATTGTAATTCTAAACTTATTAATCATATATGACAAGATGAATATTTTGAATGATCTGAATATTTGTGTTGATGTAAATGTAATGCAGGTTCATATTGGTGTAAATGTTGATTTATAATATGCATGTGTTTTATTAATAATTTCTTTTAAAAAAATCCCACTTCCGATGCTTTAAAGCGTCGTTAAAAACCAAACTTGGCCCGTATGAAAGACTTTCTCCGACGCTTATAAGTGTCCGCAAAAAAACAACAACTATACCACCACGCAAGGTGGTAGTCTATGCCGACGCTAATTCGCGTCGGCAAAAAAGATCTACACCGACACTTTCCTAAGCGTCGGTAAATACCCGGTTTTGCCGATGCTTTCCTTTGCGTCGGCAAAAACCTTTCCCACTCAGGTATCATCGACGCGTCTACGTCGCTTGCTTTTGTGTTGGCGGCATTTTTGCCGACGCTAATAAGCGTCGGTAAAGGCCAATAAAAGCGCCGGTAAAAGTCACTATTCCTGTAGTGTGGGTCGACCCCAGCACGGGCAAAGGTATAACGGCTAGTTCTGCAGAAGTGCTTTTTGACCTCCCAATGGCTAGTAACGGATAGTTTTTCAAATCTAACCAATGGGGAGTGACCAAGAGAGGTGGGCAAGTTTTTAAAGTGACACTATTCATTAGAGGAAGGATCTTTTGCCAAGAAATCAAAGTTCATTCAATAAAAAGCAAGCCCTAGCATCCTTCATCAAGGTTCTCCATTTAAGTCTCAAAAAGGAGGTGGTTGAGCAATCTGAGTGTTGAGGATGATAGTGTTATTTTGATGATTAACATGCAATTATCTAGAGTATGTTATAAGTTAAATCGATACTTCATTTATAAGACTATTACTCTCAGGATATTTGTATAAATTGATATAGATACATTTCATTGTTTATTTGAATGAATCTAACCTTGAGATGCAGCAAAGTGTGGATTGAGTCGACCCAAAGGATGATTGGGTCGACCCCGGCACATCTAGAAATCATTTGGCACACTTCTGCAAAAATGGCACAGATGAACAGTGAGTTGGGTCGACCCAAGGAAAGCATGAGTCGACCCAAACATCAAGATCCTCAAAACAAGACAGAACAATGGTTCTCTGGATTCACTGAGAGGGTCGACCCAAGAAGTAGTTGAGTCGACCCAAGCTTGAGTCGACCCAAACCCTGAGAGGGTCGACCCAAAGGCAAGACAGAAAAGAAGACAGAAAATGGTTCTCTGGAATTACTGAGAGGGTCGACCCAAGAAGAAGTTGAGTCGACCCAAGTGAACTTTGAGTCGACCCAAAGAATGGTTGGGTCGACCCAAGGGAAGGAAGGCTGAATTTCAAGTTTCTGTGTTTTCTGAGAGAGTCGACCCAAGGAATGTTTGAGTCGACCCAAGTAAAAGTTGGGTCGACCCAAGGACAGGTTGAGCCGACCCAAACACGGGCTGAAGCATAACGGCTAGTTCTGCAGATGTACTTTTTGTCCTTCCCAAAGTCAGTAACGGCTAGTTTTTGAATTCTAACCATTGGGGCTTGTTCAATGGATGTAGGAGACTATTTAAAGTGGCACTATTCATCAGATAGAACAACCTTTTGAAAGCAATATCAAAGAGTACACAAGAAAACAAAAGTGCCCTAATCTTCTTCATCCAAGTGCTTCATTCAAGAATCAAAGAAAGGGGTTGAGCAGATTCAAAGAGTCATCAAGAGCTCCATCCTCCCTTGTAGAGTGAAGCATTCTTGACAAAGAAGAGAGAAGCCACTTCAAAGCGATAAATATTTTCTATACTCTTCTTTGTAGTTTATATTGTTTCATTTGCTCATTTAGGAGTTTAAATCTTCCTTCTTTATTTGTTAAACAACTTGTAAAGGTTGGTTGGTGAGCCCGGAAAACCAACGGAGTAGGTTGATTGGTGAACCCGGAAAATCAATTGTAAAGGTTCGTTGGTGAGCCCGTAAAACCAACAAAGATTTTTGGTGAACCCGGAAAACCAAAGTGTAAAGGTTTGTTGGTGAGCCCGTAAAACCAACAAAGTTTTTGGATTGTGAGCACGAAAAACAATCTAACTGTAATCCGCGAGATTATAGTGAATTCCCAAGGGGTCGCTTGGGGAGTGGACGTAGGTGCTAAGGAGAGCACCGAACCACTATACTTTGTGTTGTTTGTGTTGTGATTTGCTTTAGCTTACTAACCATCCATTTGACTTGAGTAAGATAGTTTAAATTTAAAAAGAAACCAATTCACCCCCCCCCCCCTCTTGGCTTGTCACCTTGGGCAACAAGTGGTATCAGAGCGAGGTGCTCTAATAGTACTCATTGATCTCACAATCAAGAGTTAAAGATCATGACAACCCAAGTGGGATGTTCTATGAGTGAGGGACAATCCACAAATAGACCACCTCTATTTAATGGCACAAACTACACATATTGGAAAGCTAGAATGAGGATATTCATTCAAGCTTCAGACCATGAACTATGGCAAATCATCACTAGAGGACCTCACACACCCACACTTAACATAGAGGGCACAATCATACCCAAACCAGAAATGGATTGGAATGAAAGTGATAGAAGATTAGCATAGTTAAATGCAAAAGCTATAAATATACTTTACTGCTTATTAGATGTAAATGAATTTAATAGAATATCTACTTGCACTACTGCCAAAGAAATTTGGGACAGACTTGAGGTCACACATGAAGGGACCAATCAAGTTAAGGAGTCAAAGATAAACATATTAGTACACAAGTATGAATTGTTTAAAATGGAATCTACTGAGTCCATAACTGATATGTTTACTCGTTTTACTGATATTATAAATAGGCTTAAGAGTTTAGGAAAGTCTTACTCTAATTCTGATTTGGTGCGAAAAATTCTCAGGTCTCTACCAAGGAATTGGGAGGCCAAGGTAACCGCTATTCAAGAAGCAAAGGACCTCAACACACTGCAGTTAGAGGAGCTTCTAGGATCACTCATGACCCATGAGTTGACAATGAGGCAAAATTCAGAAGATGAGGTCAAGAGAAGAAAGCCCATTGCCCTAAAGACTACCACCCCTAAACAACTAATTGAATCAGAAGATTCAGATGATGATGAAGAAATCGATGAAGAAGGGATGGCTGTGCTTGGAAAAAAATTCAGAAAATTTATGAGAGGTAAGAATAGGTTCCATAAAAAGAAACCCTTCCCTAAAGGTAACTCAAGCAAAGAAAAGGGTAAGGACAAAGAAAAGGAAAAAGAAACTCCCATTTGCTATGAGTGTAACAAACCCGGGCATTATAAGATAGATTGCCCAGATTTGAAGTGGATGGCAAGAAAGTTGAAAAAGAAGAATTTCATGGCTGAATGGAATGAAAGTGAGGAATCAAGTTCGGAGGAGGAAGATCATCAAGAGACGGCCCAAATGTGTCATATGGCCAATGACGATGAGGTAGATTCTGAACTTGACTGTGATTTTACTGTTGATGAATTACATGATGCATTCTTAGAACTCATGGAAGAACATAAGAAACTAATTAATAGAAATAAAGTTCTAAAAGAAGAAAATCAATCTCTTATTAAGGACAAGTTAAAACTGTCTCATACCTGTGAAACTTTGAGTAGGAAACTTACAAATGAAACCAAGGATCTAATTGCTGAAAATATCAAGCTAAAAGAAGATGCTGAAAAATATAAATCCTTGGTAGATAAATTTACACTTAGTTCTACCAAATTAAATATGATTCTTGATAGCCAAAAAGCTGTATATGATAAGGCTGGTTTAGGATATAGAACAAATAGGAAACAAAAATTCTTAAAGAACATTTTTGTAAAAGCTAAAAGTGAAAATATTACTTGTTATTGCTGCAATAAGTTAGGACATAGCATATGAATGTAACTTTAGAAAGTCCAGTCAAAACAAATCAAGTTATAATCAAAAGATTAAATTCAAGAAAGTTTGGATTCCAAAAGGAACATGGAGTACTAACCCTAAAGGACCCAACTTAGTTTGGGTACCTAAAGTTTCTTCTTGATCTTGATTGCAGGTGTGTCTTACAGCTGATAAAGTGGAAAAATGATGGTATCTAGATAGCGGCTGTTCAAGACACATGACCGGTGACGTAGACCAATTTGTCACCTTAGAATTAAAGAAAGGTGGAGTAGTAACCTATGGAGACAATGGTAAAGGGCATATCATTGGAAAGGATAAAATTTTCATTGCTCCATCTATTTTTATAGAAAATGTCTTATTAGTTAAGGGTTTGAAACATAACCTTCTTAGTATAAGTCAATTTTGTGATAAAGGGTTTAAAGTTACATTTGAAGCATCTGTATGCATAATCACTAATCCTAAAGATAATAGCATTGTACTTGTAGGACAAAGGCAAAGAAATATTTACTTAGTAGATCTTCATGAGTTAGGCAAGAAAAATGGTTTATGCTTAATTACTAATGAAGAAAAGAAAAATGAAACTAGTTGGCTTTGGCATCGAAGATTAGGACATGCTAGTATGGAATTAATATCAAAACTAGTTAAGAAGGAATTAATAAAAGATGTGCCAAAATTGATCTTTGAAAAGGACAAAATATGTGGACCATGTTCATTGGGAAAACAAACTAAATCATCTTTCAAATCGAAGAATGTAGTATCAACAACTAGACCATTTGAACTCATACACATGGATTTATTTGGACCTACTAGAACTACAAGTCTAGGAGGGAAGAAATATGGACTAGTTATTGTTGATGATTTTTCAAGGTATACATGGGTTTCATTTTTGGCACATAAGAATGAAGCATTTTCAGAATTTTTGAAACTATATAATAATATCATAAATGAAAAGAAACTCACCTTAGTAGCAATTCGAAGTGATCATGGTACGGAATTTGAAAATCAACACTTTGAAGAATTTTGCACTAAAAATGGAATATCACATCAATTTTCAGCACCTAGAACGCCTCAACAAAATGGGGTTGTTGAAAGAAAAAATAGGACATTGGCAGAAATGGCACGCACAATGTTGTGTGAGTCAAATCTTCCAAAGTACTTTTGGGCTGAAGCTATAAACACTGCTTGCCATATTCTAAATCGAGTTTTAATACGACCTATAACCAAGAAAACTCCTTATGAACTTTGGAAGAATAAGAAACCAACTGCTAAATATCTTAAAGTTTTTGGATGTAGATGTTTCATCTTAAACAATAGCAAGGAGGATCTAAGTAAATTTGATGCCAAGTCAGATGAAGGTATCTTCTTAGGATACTCCACATCTAGCAGGGCATACAGAGTATTCAATAAAAGAACCTTAGTAGTGGAAGAGTCAGTCAATATTATATTTGATGAGTCTGATAGTGAGTCTGCTAGGAAAGAAAATATTGTTGATGATGATACAGGAATTATCGACTTTGAAAAGTTGAATATTGATGACGTGCCAAATCAAGATAAGGGAGATGATAGCGTGCTACCACAATCCCAAAACTTGCCAAAGGAATGGAGGTATGCATATGGACATCCTAAAGACTTAATCATTGGTGATCCATCTCAAGGGGTAAGAACTCGATCATCTCTTAGGAATTTAAATGATTATCTTGCTTTCGTTTCACAATTAGAATCTAAGACTTATGAAGAAGCTGAAAAAGATACTAACTGGATAAATGCCATGCAAGAAGAATTAAATCAATTCAAAAGAAGTAATGTATGGACATTAACTGAAAGACCAAAGCATAATTCAGTAATTGGAACAAAATGGATATTTAGAAATAAATTAGATGAAAATGGATTAGTTATAAGAAATAAGGCTAGACTTGTAGCTAAGGGATACAATCAAGAAGAAGGAATAGATTTTGATGAGACATTTGCTCCTGTAGCTAGATTAGAGGCTATTAGATTACTTCTAGCATTTGCATGTTTCATGAACTTCAAATTATATCAAATGGATGTGAAGAGTGCATTCTTAAATGGTTTTATTGAGGAGGAAGTATATGTAGAACAACCTCCAGGTTTTGAGAATCATGAATTGCCAAATCATGTCTTTGAACTACATAAGGCATTATATGGATTAAAGCAAGCACCTAGGGCTTGGTATGATCGATTAAGCAAATTTCTGCTTAATAATGACTTTAGTAGAGGAAATGTAGATAAAACTCTATTTCTCAAAAGAAAGGACAAAAATCTATTAGTGGTACAAATATATGTAGATGACATAATCTTTGGTGCCACAAATGATACTCTTTGCAAAGAATTTGCTGATTTAATGCATGGAGAATTTGAAATGAGTTTGATGGGAGAACTAAGCTTCTTTCTAGGATTACAAATCAAACAAACTAAAGAAGGCATTTTCATTCATCAAACTAAGTATACAAAGGAAATACTAAAGAAGTTTGGGAATGAAAATCATAAGGGAGTAGGCACTCCAATGAATCCTACTAGCAAGCTAGACAAGGATGAAAAAGGGAAGAGTATTGATATCAAGCTCTATAGAGGACTAATTGGATCCTTGCTCTATCTTACTGCTAGTAGACCCGACATCGTTTTTAGTGTAGGAATATGTGCTAGATACCAATCGGATCCTAAGGAGTCACATTTAAGTGCTGTTAAGAGAATCCTTAGATATTTAAGAGGAACTACCAATATAGGGCTATGGTACTCAAGGGACTCCTGTCTAAATTTGCTTGCGTATTCAGATGCTGATTTTGTCGGATGCAAATTAGATAGGAAGAGCACAAGTGGCACATGTCAATTCTTAGAAAATAACTTAGTATCATGGTTTAGCAAAAAGCAGAATTCAGTGGCACTGTCCACAGCTGAAGCTGAATATATAGCTGCTGGTAGTTGTTGTGCTCAAGTATTATGGCTTAAGCAACAATTAGAGGACTATGGAGTTAAACTAGATAATATTCCTATTAAGTGTGATAATACTAGTGCCATCAATCTTACTAAAAATCCAGTTCAGCACTCTAAAGCCAAACACATAGAAATAAGGTACCATTTTATTAGGGATCATGTGCAAAATGGAAATATATGTATTGAGCATATATGCACTGAAAAACAATTAGCCGACATATTTACGAAACCATTAAGTGAAGATAGATTCTGCATGCTAAGGAGGGAATTAGGCATATGTGATCCTTTTTATTGAAGAAATATAAAAGGGAGCTAGTAGTCTCATGATACATTCTTCCAATTTCTAAATCCCATGAAACATGAGTCAAATTTGTTATCTAGAGATTCCTTACTCATGTATCATTGTCCCATAAAGAGTTTATAAGGATTGGAAGCAAGGAAAATTCTTAGAAGCAAAATGGAAGAGAAAAGAAAAAATTCTGCACTTGGGTCGACCCAACCCAGAATAGGGTCGACCCAACGTTGAGTCGACCCAAGAAAAATCTTGAGTCGACCCAACGTCGGGACCCCACTGCTAAAAGGGGACCCGAGAGCATTGTTAGGGCACTGTTTGCCCTTGTCCTCTTCTGAATACTCTAATCCCCACTCTCCAAACTCCTCCAAACAGTAGATTACCTTGAGATCTTAGAGAAATGGGACCCAAAAGAGCCGTAGCCAAGAGATCCGGAAGAGTCACACGGATCCAACGGGAGGAAAGGCAACCTACGGAGCCATCTACCGTGTCTCCACGACGTGAGGCACGTGCGGAGGCCCCTCCTCCTCCTTCCCCCTCAGTGATACTTGCAAGATTTGCGGGGAGACCGGTTACAACGGGGAGAAGGATCCATTCCGAGTTCTTTGATCAAGAAGGGTTTCGGTTGAGGGAATGGATCCAAAGGCAAGGTTGGGAGTATCTTTTCTCCCTAGACGTGATGATTTACCCCGGATTGGTTCAGGAGTTCTATGCCTGCCTCAAAACTGGTATGGGAGGGCTTGTTTCGGAAGTTCGAGGGGTTCGAGTTCGAGTTTTCGAGGAGAGCTTGAGTGAGCTACTTCATCTACCCTGCGTTGGAGCCACTCCGGAAAAGCCTGAAAACAAAATGAGAGCTCTACAGTTGGTCATGGAAAATGAGAACTTCGACTTTTCCACGAAGGTAATAGCTAGTTCTCTTACTGCTGAAATGAGATTACTGCTCAGTATAATAAATAGAATCTTATTTCCAAAGACCGGGAGATTCGATCTCATCACAGAGCGAGATCTAGCAGTGATGGAGTGTATGATTCAGGGGATTTCCCTAAATCTTCCGGCCATGATACTGAGACAGATGAGGAAGGTGATGTGCAACTCCAGGGTATCACTACCTTATGGTATGATACTCACCTTGATTTTTTGACAGCACGGTTTAGCTCTCGAGGAGGAGGCATCCAAGAGTCTGCATCATACTGACACATACACTGCACGGACACTTATACGCATGGGATATGAGAAAGTGAACGGGCAGTGGATTCACACTGGAGCAGGCATTCAGGGTGAGGCACCAGAGGGAGATGCACCAGAGGATGAGGATGAGGAGCATATGGATCATCCTACTGCACCTTCAGAGGCTGGACCATCATCATCCGTTCCTCCGAGAGATACGGATGAGTTCTGGAGCAGGATGACTGAGCTCATGTCAGCTCAGGCGAGGACTATCACTGACGGGCTGACAAGCCGATTGGACGCCCGATTGGACGTCATGTCTGCTGAGATCAGTGATCTGAGGCAGCAGATAGGAGCACTCCGGAGAGAGAGAGACCCATGGACCATCTGTGCCACAGACTGCTGAGTCAGATATTTCGGCACAGAGTCATCCAGCTCGTCGTGCTCCACGCCAGACACAGTCTCACCAGGCTCGACCTCCCCTCGCCACGTACACTAGGAGGATGAGGACTAGATCCCAGCCGTTAGAGTCTCCCTAGGCTGATCTTAGCATCTATGTTTAAAGCCTAGGCTAGATATCTAGTTCTCATATGTATTTTGCTTTTATCATGTATCTTTAAACTTTGATTCAGGAATATTGTATCTGTTTTTATTTTTGGCATGAATGTATGAAAATGTTCCCATTTTGATTAATGAAATTTGAAGTTTGGTATTTATTGCATCTTTCCCATGTATCTTTTTAATGATAACAAAAAGGGGGAGAAGTAAAGAAAGAGTATTTATTTTAGGAGAAGTAAAGATCTTAGGGGAGAAGTAAAGATATTGTTTAGAGTAAATAAAGTAACAAAAAGGGGAAAACTAAAGAATAATAAGAGCAAAAGTAAAGAAAGTTAAAGAAAGGAGAAGTAAAGAAAAAGAAATAGGAAGTTATGTAAAGAAAGAGAAATTAGAACTTATGCAAGAAAAGAGAAATAATTGGGCAAACAAATTGAAAATCATATAAGAAAGCTTATACATCTAAGGAGGAGCAATTTGTAACAATGAAAATCATCAAATCAAAAATTTCTATCAAATTTCAGAATTTGGCACATATAATTTTAGAATTTGGCACGCACCTCTCGCACCCCGATACATAACCTGAAACTCATATTTTATCTCAAATTTTTGAAGTTTCATCGTTAATGAATTATAAATGAAAGGGGGAGCAATTCAAAAAGTCAAATTGGCAACATTTAAATGAAATGGGGGGAGATTTCACTCTTATATATGAAAAGCTGAAATTCAGCAAGTTAAGCCCTTTCAAAAACTGATCTTAAAGACAAGTATCAATAGGCTCATACTCTTTATTTTGTAATCATCAAAAAGGGGGAGATTGAGAATGATAGTGTTATTTTGATGATTAACATGCAATTATCTAGAGTATGTTATAAGTTAAATTGATACTTCATTTATAAGACTATTACTCTCAGGATATTTGTATAAATTGATATAGATACATTTCATTGTTTATTTGAATGAATCTAACCTTGAGATGCAGCAAAGTGTGGATTGAGTCGACCCAAAGGATGATTGGGTCGACCCCGGCACATCTAGAAATCATTTGGCACACTTCTGCAAAAATGGCACAGATGAACAGTGAGTTGGGTCGACCCAAGGAAAGCATGAGTCGACCCAAACATCAAGATCCTCAAAACAAGACAGAACAATGGTTCTCTGGATTCACTGAGAGGGTCGACCCAAGAAGTAGTTGAGTCGACCCAAGCTTGACTCGACCCAAACCCTGAGAGGGTCGACCCAAAGGCAAGACAGAAAAGAAGACAGAAAATGGTTCTCTGGAATTACTGAGAGGGTCGACCCAAGAAGAAGTTGAGTCGACCCAAGTGAACTTTGAGTCGACCCAAAGAATGGTTGGGTCGACCCAAGGGAAGGAAGGCTGAATTTCAAGTTTCTGTGTTTTCTGAGAGAGTCGACCCAAGGAATGTTTGAGTCGACCCAAGTGAAAGTTGGGTCGACCCAAGGACAGGTTGAGCCGACCCAAACACGGGCTGAAGCATAACGGCTAGTTCTGCAGATGTACTTTTTGTCCTTCCCAAAGTCAGTAACGGCTAGTTTTTGAATTCTAACCATTGGGGCTTGTTCAATGGATGTAGGAGACTATTTAAAGTGGCACTATTCATCAGATAGAACAAACTTTTGAAAGCAATATCAAAGAGTATACAAGAAAACAAAAGTGCCCTAATCTTCTTCATCCAAGTGCTTCATTCAAGAATCAAAGAAAGGGGTTGAGCAGATTCAAAGAGTCATCAAGAGCTCCATCCTCCCTTGTAGAGTGAAGCATTCTTGACAAAGAAGAGAGAAGCCACTTCAAAGCGATAAATATTTTCTATACTCTTCTTTGTAGTTTATATTGTTTCATTTGCTCATTTAGGAGTTTAAATCTTCCTTCTTTATTTGTTAAACAACTTGTAAAGGTTGGTTGGTGAGCCCGGAAAACCAACGGAGTAGGTTGATTGGTGAACCCGGAAAACCAATTGTAAAGGTTCGTTGGTGAGCCCGTAAAACCAACAAAGGTTTTTGGTGAACCCGGAAAATCAAAGTGTAAAGGTTCGTTGGTGAGCCCGTAAAACCAACAAAGGTTTTTGGATTGTGAGCCCGGAAAACAATCCAACTGTAATCCACGAGATTATAGTGAATTCCCAAGGGGTCGCTTGGGGAGTGGACGTAGGTGCTAAGGAGAGCACCGAACCACTATACTTTGTGTTGTTTGTGTTGTGATTTGCTTTAGCTTACTAACCATCCATTTGACTTGAGTAAGATAGTTTAAATTTAAAAAGAAACCAATTCACCCCCCCCCCCTCTTGGCTTGTCACCTTGGGCAACAAATGTGTATTCAACAGCTCCACCAAATCATTGTGAAGTAAAGGAACCTTGGCAAAGAAGAGAAGAGCATCCTCAAAGCGATAACTATTTTCTCATCTGTTCTATTAGTGTAAAATTGTTATATTTGCTCTTTTAGGAATTTCAAACTCTTTCTTCTTCATTACTTTGTAAGTTTTATTGGTGAGCCCATAAAACCAACAGTGAAAGTTTGTTGGTGAGCCCGCAAAACCAACATAAATTTTTGGTGATCCCGAAAAACCAAATTGTAAAGGTTTTTGGATTGTGAGCCCGAAAAATAATCCAACTGTAATCCGCGGGATTATAGTGAATTTCGAAGGGGATGCTTGGGGAGTGGACGTAGGTGCTTAGGAGAGCACCGAACCACTATACTTTTTATGTGTTTGTATTGTGTATTGTTCTAACTTCACTACACTCACTCAATTATTATTAACTAAACCACTCACTCATCAATTGACTTAATTAAGGGATTAAAAATTTAGAAAAACCAATTCACCCCCCTCCTGGCTTGTCACCTTGGGAAACAAGTGGTATCAGAGCAAGGTTCTCTCATAGTATTATTGATCTCACGATCAAGAGTCAAAGATCATGACAACCCAAGTAGGATGTTCTATGAGCGAGGGGCAATCGACAAATGGACCTCCTCTGTTTAATGGCACTAATTACATATATTGGAAAGCTAGGATGAGGATATTCATTCAAGCTCTAGATTATAGCTTGTGGAATATCATAACTAGAGGACCACACACACCCACAATTAGTATAGAGGACACAGTCATTCCTAAACCAGAAATGGATTGGAATGAGAGTGATAGAAAACTAGCACAATTAAATGCTAAAGCAATTAATGTACTTTACTGCTCACCAGATGTAAGTGAATTTAATAGAATATCTACATGCATCTCCGTGAAAGAAATTTGGGATAAACTAGAGGTCACACATGAAGGAACTAATTAGGTTAAAGAATCAAAAATAAATATATTAGTACATAGGTATGAATTGTTTAAAATGAAATCTACAGAGTCCATAACTAAAATATTCACTCGATTCACGAAAATCATAAATGAACTAAAGAGTTTAGAAAAGTCTTATACTAACTCTGAACTAGTACAAAAAATTCTCAGGCCTCTACCAAGAGTTTGGGAGGCCAAGGTAACTGCAATTCAAGAAGCAAAAGACCTCAATACACTACAATTGGAAGAACTTCTAGGATCATTCATGACCCATGAGTTGACCATGAAGCAAAATTCTGAAGAGGAGGTCAAGAAAAAGAAGACCATTGCCTTGAAGTCTACGACTCCAAAACAAAAAATTAAATCAGAAGAGTATGATGAGGAGGAGGAATATGATGAAGAAGGAATGGTTATACTCGCAAGAAAATTCAGAAAATTTATGAGAGAAAAGAAGAAATTTCATAAAAGGAAGCCCTTCCTCAAAGGTAGCTCGAGCAAGGAAAAGGGAAAGGACAAAGAAAAAGAAAGGGAAACGCCAATTTATTATGAGTGTAACAAGCCCAGGCATTTCAAGATAGTTTGCCCGGAATTGAAATGGATGGCAAGAAAGCTTAAAAAGAGAAACCTCATGGCTGAATGGAGTGAAAGTGAGGAGTCAAGTTCGAAAGAAGAAGATCAACAAGAGACGACCCAAATGTGCTACATGGCCAATGACGATGAGGTAGATTCTGAATTTGAATGTGATTTTACAGTAGAAGAGTTACATGATGCATTTTTAGAACTCATGAAAGAACACAAGAAGCTAATCAATAAAAATAAAGTTCTAAAGGATGAAAATCAATCTCTTATCAAAGAAAAGCTGAAACTATCTAATGACTATGAAACATTAAGTAGGAAGTTCACTAATAAAACTAAAAGTCTAATTGCTAAGAATATCAAGCTAAAAGAAGATGCAGAAAAATACAAATCTTTATGATTCTTGATAGTCAAAAGGATGTATATGATAAAGCTGGGTTAGGATATAAAACAAATAGGAAGCAAAAATACTTAAAGAACACATTTGTGAAAGCCAAAAATAAAAATATAACTTGTCATTGCTGCAATAAAGTAGGACACAAAGCATATGAATGTAATTTTAGAAAGTCTAACTATAACAAATTGAGTGATAAGAGTAAGCTAAAATCCAAAAAAATTTAGGTTCCAAAAGGAACATCAAGTACTAACACTAAAGGATCCAATATAGTTTGGGTACCTAAAGCACATTCTTGATTTTGATTGCAGGAGTGTCTTACAGCTAATAAGAGAGATAAACAATGATATCTAGATAGCGGCTGTTCAAAATACATGACAGGTGACATAGAACAATTTGTCACTTTGGAATCTAAGGAGTGTGGAGTGGTAACCTATGGAGACAATGGAAAAGAATTTATCATTGAAATTTATATTACTCCATCCACTTTTATAGAAATATTTTATTAGTTAATAGTCTGAAACATAACTTACTTAGCATAAGTCAATTTTGTGATAAAGATCTTAAAGTCACATCTGAAGCCTCAATATGCATAATCACAAATCCTAAAGATAATAGCATTGTACTTATGGGACATAGGCATGAATTTTATATGGTAGATCTTCATGATTTAGGCAAGAAAAATGAATTATACTTAATCACTAATGAAGAAAGAAAAAGTGAAACAAGTTGGCTTTGGTACCATAGACTACGACATGCTAGTATGGACTTAATATCAAAACTAGTCAAGAAGGTTTTGATAAAAGATGTGCCAAAATTGATTTTTGAAAAAGACAAAATTTGTGGACCATGCTCATTAGGAAAGCAAACAAAATCATCCTTCAAATCAAAGAATGTAGTATCAACCACTAGGCCTTTTGAACTCATACATATGGATCTATTTGGGCCTACTAGAATTGTAAGTCTAGGAGGAAAAAAGTATGGACTAGTTATAGTAGATGATTTCTCAAGATATACATAGGTTTCATTTCTCGCACATAAGAATGAAGCATTTTCAGCATTCTTGAAATATCATAAAAATATCATAACTGAAAAGAAGCTCACTTTAATTGCAATTCAAAGTGAATTTGAAAATCAACACTTTGAAGAATTCTATAATGAAAATGGTATTTTCCATCAATTTTCAGCACCTAGAACGCCTCAACAAAATAGGGTTGTTAAAAAAAAAAAATAGGACATTGGTAGAAATGGCACGCACGATGTTGTGTGAGTCAAATCTTCCAAAGTACTTTTAGGCTGAAGCCATAAATACTGCTTGCCATATTTTAAATCATATTTTAATACGTCCTATAACAAAGAAAACTCCTTATGAACTTTGAAAAAATAAGAAACCAACTGCTAAATATTTAAGAGTATTTGGATGTAGATGTTTTATTTTAAACAATGGCAAGGAGGATCTAAGTAAATTTGATGCCAAGTCAGATGAAGGTATCTTCTTAGGATACTCTACTTCTAGCAGGGCATACAGAGTATTCAACAAAAGAACTCTTGTAGTTGAAGAGTCAATTAATATTATTTTTGATGAGTCTGATAGTGAGTCTCCTAGGAGAGAAAGTAGTTTTGATGATGATGCAGAAATTATTGAGTTTGAAAAATTGAATCTTAATGACGTGCCAAATCAAGAAAAGGAAGATGATCATGTGCCACCACAATCTCAAAACTTGCCAAAGGAATGGAGGTACGCACATGGACAACCTAAAGACTTAATCATTGGTGATCCATCTTAAGGGGTAAAAACTCGATCCTCTCTTAGAAATTTAAATGACTATCTTGCTTTTATTTCACAAATAGAACCTAAGACTTATGAAGAAGCTGAGAATGACATAAATTGGATTAATGCTATGCAAGAAGAATTAAATCAATTCAAAAGAAGCAATGTATGGACATTAACTGAGAGACCAAAGCATAATTCTGTAATTGGAACAAAATGGATTTTTAGAAATAAATTAGATGAAAATGAGATAGTTATAAGAAATAAAACTAGACTCGTAGCTAAGGGATACAATCAAGAAGAAGGGATAGATTTTGAAGAAACATTTGCTCCCGTGGCTAGATTAGAAGCTATTAGATTTGTCACGCCCTCGGCCCGAGATCGCGAGCCGGGGGTCGCGCCAACCGCCGCACACCCGTAGGGAACTCTCCCTACGAGCATGCAAGGCATCTAAACCAAATATCTCAAATATATAACTAAAAATAATTCAGCTGAAATAAATGCAATCTTATTCCATTGACTGACACAAATTATAAAGTTTCACAGTTCTCAATGCGCAGCGGAACAATAAAAATAGAACATTAACTTAAATAAAACCTAATCTAAGATAACTTGTGTCATAATTCTTGTATTTGCTCTCCCATTTTAAATCCCCGATAGGTTAGTTCTCGGAATCTGTAAAACAACAAGAAATTGTATAATGAGCTAGACAGCCCAGTAAGTAATAAACACCTTAACTAGTCAATTCATATAATAACATAAAATATAAATATAAATTACGATGAATCAACATAATAACATAGTCAATTCCTTTTCAAGCACAAATTCATTGAAATCCGTATTTTTCAAATATCCACATACATAATCATAAATCTTATTCGAAACAAATCACATTCATCTCATCAGCCTTTAGCTACGACCACACTTATACCTGTGGCTAGGCCAGAAACAGAACCGCACTTATACCCTGCGGAGTGGGCCAGAATACCGCACTTATACCCTGCGGAGTGGGCCAGAATACCACACTTATACCCTATGGTGGGGCCAGAATTGCCAATGCATAACCCCCTATTGGCAGGGTCCAGAACATAGCCAGGCTGAGAGTTTTAAATCTGATACACATCAAAATTCTTTTGTAATATAATAGATATATCATAATCCAATCTAAATATGCATATACGATGCAAGAACAGTAATATAACAATAGTCCGGAAAAATAAAAACATTATTCCAATTCACATATCCATTTTTCATTCGAAGCATCATCTCGTAAAATTCATAAATCATATATAAATTCATTAACAATTTACTTGATGCAAAAATAATATTATATAAATGAAGAGTCTAGAGAAGGCAGTTCATTACTTACATTGAACGCGATCCACAGTAAATCCAATTAATCTCACAAATTCCTCGCAGGACTTAATATCCAAAAATCATATTTTCTTTCAAAATTAATCATAATATATATAAAAACTTAAATTTAATATTTCCCCATGGCCGACCCTGCAGGAGTGCCTAGCACCCTGAGTTCGGGTTCGGGTTCGGGTTCATACCCGTAGACCATCCTCTTCCCTTATTCATTTTTTTTTCCCTTCTTCTTTTCTTTTTCTTTTTCTTCTTTTCTTTTTTTTTTATTCTCTCCCGACTCCCCTCTTTTCCTTTCGGTGAAACAGGGGGCCCCGTGACCCCCCCCTTCTTCAACTTCTTCCCTCTCGGTCGAACTCCGGGGCGACCATGGTGGCCGGCCCCGACGGCGGCAGGAGGCGGCGGAGCAAACCCGACCACCCCCGGCGGCTGACGACGGCGAACGAGGCCGACGGCAAGAGTACTCAGCCGAAACAGGGCATTGGACCAAAATCCGGCGATCGGCCGGCTCTAAATCTCCACACACCGTGGCTAAGCATCAAGCAAGGAGAAGGAGAAGTTTACCTTAGCCCCCGACGAAGATCCAGCACCTCTATTCTCCGGCGGCAAGGAAGAAGGAGACCACCCGCCACCCGGTGCTGTGGCTCCTCTCTCTCTCCCTCTCTCCCTCTCTCTCTCTCTCTCCCTCTCTCTCGGTGGCCACACGAAGAAGACCCTCCCCCCTTTGCGTGAGGCGGCTCTCCTTCGGTGGGCTCAAAGGAGAAGAAGAAGGAGAAGGAAGCCCTAAAATAGGGCTCCTCCTTCTTCTTCGGGATGGAAAGATCCATCCTGTTGCCTCACGTGCGTCGCACGTGAGGTCGGGGTTTTGGGACTGGGCCGATCATTTGGACCGGGCCCAGTTCTGGGGTCTTACATCCCACCCTCCTAAAAAAAAATTTCGTCCCCGAAATTTACGTACCTGCAGTTTCAAAAAGTTGAGAATACTTCTTCCAAATCAAGTCATAACACTCTTCAAATCCAAGTCGTCTTGTCTGACCAATGTCAAATAATTCTATTCACCATACTTTCTCTACACACTCTGATTTAAACCTCAACATACCCGTGTCAAGTCTAGATTTTTTTTTTTTTTTAAGAATTACTTGCTTGTTGGCACATTCATTATTATGTCTTATTCCGTGTGAACACTTTTGAAATTTAAAAGTTTATATTCTTCTTTTGACAATCAATCAAAAAAAAAATGTTATGTAACTATTTAATCTTTTCTAGCAGCATAATGAGTTGTCTAACAAAGAGCAGTGGGCATGGCAAAAAAATAAATAGAAATAAATATTGAGACTAGATTAGTACCTGTCGTCAACACATCAGAAGCCTGTGCATCTTGCTGTGTAAGTGCAAATACTCTTCCTTGAGTCTTTGGCCCCTGGTTTTCTTCCATTGCCTGAGTAGATCTATTCTCGTTTCTTTGTGGGCAATCTGCAATTTTATGACCTAACTTACCGCATCTAAAGCAGGCACCGGTGTTCCAATGGCAATCCTTGTCAGCATGAGCCTTACCACATCTAGAACATTTATTGATATTCATCTGCTTAGTGTTGTCACTCGTTGATTTCTTGTTTGAACTTTCGGCGTTTTCATTGCTCTGCCCCTGAAATTCATTCGATCTGTTCTTCTTCTTTTGATTTCTTTCCCTTTCCAACCGTTCATCATTAACTTTCCTTTCAATTATTAAAGCCTTATTGACCACAGCTGCATAGGTAGTCAATTCATAAGGTACCACTTGTTTTCTAATTTCAGTCTTTAGTCCCATCTCAAATTTATGCACTCGATCTAGCTCATCCTCGACTAACTTTGGAACAAATTTGGCTAGCTCGGTAAATTTAGCTTCGTATTCTGCAACAGTCATATTCCTTTGCTTTAGATGAATAAACTCCTGCTCTTTTTGCGTCCTTACACTCCGAGGAAAATACTTATCATAAAATGCTCCTCGAAATTTTTCCCAAGTGAGTGGCTCCCTATCCTGCTCATATTTATGTTCCAACATCCGCCACCAGTTGAATGCCTCACCTTGCATCATGTATGATGCAAACAAAATCTTTTCATCATCCTGGCATCTCAAGATAGCAAATGCTTTTTCCATCTCTGTAAGCCAATTGTCTGCTTCCAACGGTTCTGTAGTCCCCTTGAAAGCTGGAGGAGCCAGCCTCTTAAATTCAGCAATATTGCTACGTTGTTCACACTGTTCCCCTCGTCTTTGCTGTGGCTGTGTCTGAGGCAACTGCGCTTGTTGTTGGAGCAACTGCTGTTGTACCTGCTGTTGCATCTGCATAAGGCCCACTATGGTCTGCATAACCTGGCCTAGGCCCGGCTCTTGTTGTCCTGTCTGAGTATCACTAGCAGGATTGACGACTCTCTCCTGCTGAGGGGTGTTACCAACTTGTTGGGGTGTGCTGTCATTTTGCGGGTTGGCTGCCTTATTAGTAGCTCTGCGAGTAGTCTTCCTCGTCCGACGTGGAGGCATCCTGATCTATGTCTATCAGATAGCAGCATACCAATAATAAGCTTACCAGTTCATTACAAGTACATAGAATGGTTGTTACAATCATCATAAACTAACATCCCAATGTCCCTAGTGTCTACCCACCTACACTCATGTCATGTCAGATTTTCTTATCTTAGAATTTATCCATTCATGCTCTGATACCATAGAAGTTGTCACGCCCCCGGCCCGAGATCGCGAGCCGGGGGTCGCGCCAACCGCCGCACACCCGTAGGAAACTCTCCCCACGAGCATGCAAGGCATCTAAACCAAACACCTCAATTATATAACCAAAAATAATTCAGCTGAAATAAATGCAATCTTATTCCATTGACTGACACAAATTATAAAGTTTCACAGTTCTCAATGCGCAGCAGAACAATAAAGATAGAACATTAACTTAAATAAAACCTAATCTAAGATAACTTGTGTCATAATTCTTGTATTCGCTCTCCCATTTTAAATCTCCGATAGGTTAGTTCTCGGAATCTATAAAACAACAAGAAATTGTATAATAAGCTAGACAGCCCAGTAAGTAATAAACACCTTAACTAGTCAATTCATATAATAATATAAAATATAAATATAAATTACGATGAATCAACATAATAACATAGTCAATTCCTTTTCAAGCACAAATTCATTGAAATCCGTATTTTTCAAATATCCACATACATAATCATAAATCTTATTCGAAATAAATCACATTCATCTCATCAGCCTTTAGCTACGACCACACTTATACCCTGTGGCTAGGCCAGAAACAGAACCGCACTTATACCCTGCGGAGTGGGCCAGAATACCGCACTTATACCCTGCAGAGTGGGCAAGAATACCACACTTATACCCTGTGGTGGGGCTAGAATTGCCAATGCATTGTTAGATGTATGCCCTAGAAGTCAATCTGGCTGACACATTATTAATTCTGGGACATAAATTTGTACTTGACTTTATTATTATTGAATAATAAATGGGTATCTTTTCATTCATATTATTTATGTGTCTATGAATCGTCCAAGAAATTAATAAGATGATGATATATATTCTCAAGAGATGAGAATTTGAGCCATGTATCATTGGTGATTAATTTCTAAATGCTCCTGATCAATGGATCGTCACGAGGATGGTGATCAATCCGATCAGTGCACAGATCACTTTTCTTCTGGATGGACGAGACTCGAGTCCACAGTGTAGGGACACTGAAGTGATAGTGCAGGTGCTTGTTAGAGAACAAGGGTACTGAGCGTGACCAAGACAAGAAGTCACTTAGATGTCTATCCACTCGTCAGTGACTTGCTTGATGTTGCAGTAGTATGACTGGTCCTTTGACCTGCGGTGCTTCGGCTACTCACAGTGAGGTTATTGTAGTTTGACTACACGTATACATGGTCTCTAGCTATATGGGTCCTTGTAGTGTAGATTGGCTGCAGTAAGTTCACTGTGGGAGTAGGGTATGCACTTACATGGAATCTATCGACCTTGATAGAAGAGGAGTGATCCTATGTGATTTGTTAGACTGAGTTCTAAGACCTTGGCCAGGGCAGAAATATAAAGTGGAGAAAGAGTTTTTCACTATCGAACTCAAGTCAAATAAATCTAGACATATGACAGACGACGGGGTTTGACGAGTTATCCATGACCTCCGGTCTGTAGGGATCCATGATAGAAGGACTGTATCATACGATAACTGCACCTAGAGGTTCATCATTCTGTTCTGCTGGGTAGCCACTACATACTGCTAGGTGTCACTGGTGGATGGTGAGACTCACAGGGATCATTTTGATGGTCGATGAACCCTGATGAGTTGAGTTGGAATTGTTTCAACCCATTGAAAGGAGTTTTCAATGATATTGTGATAGAGATCGCAATATATCTCACTACCAGTCAGAATAGAACCTATGGGGTCACACACATTAGAGGTATTGACTGATCCAATGGTTGAATGTGATTAGGAATGACAAATAATCAATTAGATTGATAAATGAAAACCCGCTAAGAGTTAGTGGCTAGAAGAAGGAACAATTGCAATCGAATTGCAATTTAATTTAATTAATTGGATTTAATTAATTGGACTTGATCATGAGTCCTACTTGGAGTGGAAATCATGGAGTCCTAATTGGATTAGGATTTCAAATTAAATTAGAATCCTATTTGGAATAGGATTTCTAAAGTCCAAATTGTCTTAGGGCTGAAAATTGAACAAGTCCTGATTAGATTAGGATTTTCTTAAGTCCTAATTAATTTTAATTTTAATCTAATTAATTTTATGACTCCTAATTGGATTAGGATTGAAGAGTTCAATAGAGTCATGGCTCAATTAAATTCTAATTGGATTAGGAATTGGAGGAAATTGAAATGGGTTCACAAAAATCCTATTTTGACTAGGATTGGACTCAAACAATGGACCCAAATTAAAACCCCCTTTAATTTATTTAAATAGCAGATTTAAATGAACTTGAGGGAGGGGCCCACGCCCCTCCCCTTGGGGTGTGCGTGGGAGAAAGAGGAGGGGCGCACGCCCCTCCTTGTTAGCCAAAAAGAAGAGATAAAGATGAGTTCCTAAAAAATAGGAACTCATCCTTATCTCTTAACTAATTAAAAGGGAGCATGGAATTTCGAAAAAGATGGATGTTTTTCTCCTCATTCTAGCCGTGAGCACCCTCCTCCATCTTCCTCCTTTGAGCCACAATCAAGAGAAGAAAAAGAAAAGCCTAAGACGCCCTCTTCCTTCTTCATCTTGGTTCCAAAAGGAAGAAAAAGAAAAAGGCTGCAGGGCTTTGTTCTTGTTCCTTTGGTTCTTCCTTCTTCTTCCTCCTCTCAAGCCAATCAAAGGTTGATTCAAAGGAGAGGACTTCAGCCATCCATAGCCATCTCTACAAGGGAGCTAGCACCCCGGTGAGATCCAAAGGCTTCGATCGAGTCAGTACTTCGTGTGGATACCTGTAGAGGCCGGACGCGTGTGCGGCTTCCACTGAGCCTTGATCAAATACCATGTAAATCAGATTTGCGGAGACCATCTACCCACACAAGGTGAAGATCTAATCTTCTTAATAATTTTAAAATAGTTTAAAATAATTTAATTCTAATCTATCTACAAACGAATGGTTTTAAAACACGTTCATGCGATGAACGGATCCCGCATATGTTTTTCCGCTGCAATCTGAAAATTATTTCGAAATTTTCATGGCATATGAGGGATGCTAACATGCATAACCCCCTATTGGCAGGGTCCAGAACATAGCCAGGCTGAGAGTTCTAAATCTGATACACATCAAAATTCTTTTGTAACATAATAGATATATCATAATCCGATCTAAATATGCATATACGATGCAAGAACAGTAATATAACAATAGTCCGGAAAAATAAAAACATTATTCCAATTCACATATCCATTTTTCATTCGAAGCATCATCTCGTAAAATTCATAAATCATATATAAATTCATTAATATATGAGCTTACTTTATGAGCTTTATATTCTGTCAAATGAATGTGTAGAATGCACTCCTATGTGGTTATTTCATTAAAAAAGGAGATCTATGTAAAATAACCACCTTATTTGAAAACACTCATTACAAATATGATAAAGCAATATGTGATTTGGAACAAGCACCAAAAACATGATATAAAAGCTTGAGTAACTTTTTGGTAGAAAGTAATAGTGATAAATCTATCATCAAAAAGAAGAATTTGTGATATCTTACTTGCTCAAAGTATACATTGATGACATCACTTTTGGTTCTACAAATGAAGATTTATATAAAAATTTTACTAAGCTCATGCAAGGTGAGTTTGAAATATGTATGATGAATGAATTAAAATTTTCTCTCGAACTCCAAATTAAGACAAACAAGAAAGAGGATCTTCATTGACCAAAGTTAGTCCACAAGAAAACTCTTATAGAAGATTGGCATGAAGAAGGTATGTCTATGACCTCATCTTGTAGAATTTGAAAAGGATGAGCAAGGTAGATCTATTATTTTTAAAGCTGTATTGAAGCATGATAGAATAATTATTTTATCATACAGCTAGTAGACCAGATTGTATGCTCATTATGTGCCCTTGTGCAAGACTTCAATCTAACTCTAATGAATCATAATTTATTGATAACAAATGAATCATAATCTAAATTTTGATAGAAACAACTGTTTAAGATAATTTGATAAAACTTAGCTAGCATGTCTTATTGATAATTATCTTAAGCAAATAGAATCTAAGCTAAATTGATTCTGAAAATAAAAAATTGATTTGACCTTGATGAATCTTTCTATTATCTCATATGCTTGTCCTTGAACCATCTTGGTTAATGAAACTATCTCTTTAAGTTCAAGTGACATGTGCTTGCTTATATTTAGGCAATCTCTTGAGTAAAGTGACTCAACATTCAATTATTGTCATATCGTACGTTGAGTCATCTAGTTAAGAAATATATGGTATGAATGTTTTGTATCTTGAAGAAACTAATGACTTTTCTTCAAGAAAGAAAAAGATTTTGTTAATAATGCACAATCCTTAAGCAAGAAAATGAGAGATTTCAGCTTGAAGGACACCTCCACATAAGATACAATAAACATTCATATGCAAACAAGAAAGGGGACCTTCTTCAGCCAAAAGTTTACACATAAGAAATCTAATAGGTATTTGACTGAAGAATGCAGAATGAATCGGTAATTTTATATACCTCTCTCATAAATTAACTGAGCAAAGTCAATAACTTAAATCTTATTATGGCATGATTAAAGTCTTTAATTATTAATTTTTGATATCATGTCTATATATGTATTGATTGACTTATACTTTTAGAAAATGTTTCATGTTTTGTCCAAACTAAAATATAACTTTGCCTATGTCATAACCATGAAATACACAAGTTTATGCTTAAAATTTTGATTTAAAATGACTTGTGAGAAGCTAGGAATTCTTGAGCATAATGAAAATGTTGTTTGCATGATATACATCTATATGATACATAAGATTATTTCTTTATTCTGCTCTTTCATGTAAATTACTTGAGAATAACAAAAAGAGAGAAAAATAAAGAAAAGAAAATGGACATTATTCAAGAGAAGTAAAATCTAAGTAAAGGCAAATACTCCAATCTTAAGGAAAAATAAAACAAGCATAATATATTCGGCACATTTGTGAGACTTGTGTGAGCATTCTTTTGGAAGGATAAAATCCGTAATTAATTACACTAAAATAGAGAGAATTTGAAATGAATATTTTAACCTTTCTATATTGCTCATCATAGGGATGGTGCCAATGGGAAGGCTAGTGGTAGTACCCGGCACTATTTGACCCAACTATTCGGTGTAGGGTATATTAGGGACGGCACAAGAGGGAGGCTAGTGGTAGTACCTCGTGCCCCTTCCAACTCCACCGGATAGGGAGCAAATAGAGTATAGAGCATAAGAAAGTAAAAATGAAAAACAATATCAAAATGTTCGTTAATTGGTTAAGAAAAGAAATTCAAAAAAAAAAAAGGAAATAAATGACAAAGTAAATGAAAGTATATAAGAAGAATTAAGTCAAGTTTTAGTCACTTGGAAGCACACTGTTGACCCCCTAATGGATTTTGATGAATACAAAACACTAGAGTATAATTCCATTTATCTTAACAATTTAATTGAGGAATTCATGTGATTAATTGAGAATATTGTTAAGAAATGTCTAGGCAAGTTCCCATAATTTTTATGAATTTATTGAAGAATATTTTGAGTTAAAGAAAACAGATCAGGGACAGCCGAGACGTCTCCGGATAGTTTCAGAGACGTCTCTGGCACAAACAGGAAGAACTGGGACACTTGGAGACGTCCCCGGCACCTGCCGAGTCGTCCCCGCGCTAGCGGAGTCGACTCTCTCAGTAGCGGAGTCGACTCTCTCAGTGGCGGTAGAAAGGCAATTTTCAAGAGATATGCGCGAGACGTCCCCACTGTACGCGGAGTCGTCCCCGCAAGTAAAAAGGAGACTTCCCGAGTCGTCCCCAAGATAGCGGAGACGGCTCTCTCAGGGTTTTCCAGAGAATGGTTTTTTCGGTGATAAGGAAGCGGAGTCGACCCTGAGACAGCGGAGTCGTCCCCATGCATAAAGTGCAAACAAGCCGAGACGTCCCCTGAAGGAGCGGAGTCGACTTTCTCAGGGAATTCCAGAGGACATGTTTTTCAGAGATAAAGAAGCGGAGTCGTCCCCAAAGCAGCGGAGTCGTCCCCATTCAAAAAGTACAAACAAGCCGAGACGTCCCCTTAAAGTGCCGAGTCGACCCCAGACAACGTAAAAAGTAAAATCTTGTAGCCGAGACGTCTCTCGTTGAAGCGGAGACGTCCCCGGAGCGCCTGGGACGCGACTGACAGCTTTTCAGGTTTAGTTTGAATTTCAAATCCTTTTTACTTTGTCTCTAACGGCTATATTTGCTTTTTTGGGCTATAAAAGGGACCTCTTAAGTGCTTCTCAACAACTCTTCACCAACCCAAAGCTAGATCATTCAAGAGAGAAGTAAGAAAGAAAAGTTCAAGGGAGTGAGTGCATTCAAGTGAAGAAATCAAGTGTTTTCAAGCTTCCCAAGTGATTTCAAGCTCAACCTCTCTCGTACGCTCGGGATTCAAAGCTCACACTCAACCCTACGCGGTCCACATCAGAAGAATCAATATTTCTCACGCTTCCAACGGCAAAAGGATTCTTCCGGGTTCTATTGTTCATAATTGTCATATTTGCTTTTTAGAGCTTTACTTTTTCTTTGTAAACTCTTTCATTGTGGTGCTTGTTCCAGTCAAGGGACTTGGAACAAGGGAAAGGCGTCCCAAGCCTAAGTGAAATTGGGGGTTTTAGGGTTTGTTGTGAGCCCGGTGTAAAACAACGAGTTGGGTAGTGAACTCGCAAAACTACCGTACTGTAATCTTGGATTATAGTGGAAATTCCCAAAGGTGATTTGGGGAGTGGATGTAGGAGCAGTGGAAGCTCCGAACCACTATAAAACCTTGTGTTTGTGATTGACCTTTCTCATTCCTCCTTCTTTACTTTAGTGCATATATTCGTGTGTTTTATTTTTAATTAGTCAAAAGCTTTTAAAACACCCAATTCACCCCCCTCTTGGGTGACCATCTCTGGGCAACAAGTGGTATCAGAGCGGGTGCTCTGTGTATTTCTTGAAAGACCTAACCGTCTTAGCCAAAGATCTAGATGGCAACACCCTTTAACAATGTTCCTGCCGAGAGGCAAGCAACCAATAGACCTCCACTCTTCAATGGGACAAATTATACCTATTGGAAGACTAGAATGAGAATCTTCATTCAAGCACAAGACTATGCCTTGTGGAGGGTTATAGTCAAGGGACCACAAGAACCATCACACATGGTTAATGGCATTCGAGTTCCCAAACCTGAGGAGGATTGGGATGAGAATGATGATAGGATGGCTCAACTTAATTCTAGAGCCATGAACTCATTATTTTGTTCTCTAGATGTAAATGAGTTCAATAGAGTCTCCACATGTGCTTCCGCTAAGGAAATATGGGATAGGCTTGAAGTTACCCACGAGGGTACAAATCAAGTCAAAGAGTCTAAAGTGAACATTCTAGTTCACAAGTATGAGTTGTTTAAGATGGAACCCAATGAAACCATCACATGCATGTTTACTCGCTTTACCGATATAATTAATGGTCTAAAGAGTTTGGGTAAATCTTATACTAACCCAGAACTTGTGAGTAAAATTCTCAGGTCTTTGCCGAAAGCATGGGAAGCAAAGGTCACGGCGATCGTAGAAGCCAAAGACCTCAACACTTTGGGATTAGAACAACTACTGGGCTCATTGATGACGCATGAGCTCACAATGAAGCAACATGAAGAAGAGTTGCCGAAGAAAAGGACAATCGCACTCAAGGCTACCTCAAGTGTGTGTGAAGAAGAGAGTAGTGAGAGTGAAGAAGAAAACCAAGATGAGGACTTGGGTTTGATAGTAAGGAAGTTTAAGAAATTCATGAGAAGAAAGAAACCTTTCCCAAGAAAGAAATTTGGAGGGAGAAATGATTGGGAAAAAGAAAAGGGAAAAGAAAGAGATCCAATCATATGCTATGATTGCAAGAGACCGGGACACGTTCGTTCCAAATGCCCTCAACAAAAGAAGTATTTTGGAAAGGAGAAGAAGAAGGCATTGAAGGCAACATGGGATGATAGTGACACATCATCCTCCGAGGAAGAGAAGGAAGAGACCGCCAATTTGTGCTTCATGGCGTTCGAAGACGACGAGGTATGTCAAAACCCAACTATAAATTTTACTTTAGAAGAATTATATGAAGCTTTTCAAGAACTTATGGGAGATTGTAGTATGTTAGGAGCAAAGAATAAAGAGTTAAAAGCCTCCAATCAAAAACTAAAGGAAGATTTTGAAAACCTATTAATTGAAAAGGAGAGCGTTAAAAATATTAACACTACTAACCTAGAAATCAAAAATTCAAAACTTAGCATTGAAAATGAAAAGGCAAAAACACTAATTAAGGAATTAAATCTAAAAGTAAAATCCCTACTCGATAATAATACCTCACTTGCACAAAATGTTGAATCCTTTAAAAAAGATAAGGAAGAACTAGTTAAAGAAAATTTGAATCTTAAGAATGAGGTACATAAGTACAAACCAATTGTTGAAAAATTCACACAAAGCTCTGAAAAATTAAATCTTATTCTTTCAAATCAAAGAGCTGTTTTCAATAAAGCCGGATTAGGATATAAAACTAACACACAACAAAAATACCTAAAGAATTTCTTTGTAAAAGCAAAAAATGTAAAAACTGAAAAACCTACATGCTTTCATTGTGGAAAGAATGGACATAAAGCCTACTCTTGTATTCAAAGAAAGATCCAAACTAACAAGAGTACATTTGTGAAAGCTAAAAACATAACTAAAGTATGGGTGCCTAAGTGTTGCCCAGTAGATACAAGCCAAGAGGGGGGGTGAATTGGGTCTTTCAAAACTTTTATGCTACTTCTAAAACTTTTTGATTAACTATGCTAAGTTGTATAGATGTAGGGTTCTAGCATGTCATAATGGGCAGCGGAAGCTAGGGATTTTAAAATTTTCTTAATAAAGTCCCTATGCATGAAACCCTTTTAAGCCTAGATCACCTTAATGATTACAATCAAATAATATAAAATAAATACAGAATTAGTAGAATACCTCAAACGCTAATCCAAAGTGTACAATCTCCACGAGGCGTCCAAGTGTCCGCCCTCCAATGGTGATCCACACGAAAACTTGATCAAGACTTTAGCTCCAAAGACTTTTGATCCTTAATGCAGAATTCTTCTAAAGAACTCTAATGGCTTGCTTTCCTTCCTTTCTATTTTTCTTTAGCCTTCTAAAATCACTTCTAATCCTTTTGTCCTAAGGAAGACCACCTTGTCTTGGCTTAGGACACACTAGAAGCAATGTTAGAAAGAAAGAAACTAATGTAAGAAAGAAGGGATATGAGAGAGAGAGAGTTGGATTGATTTTCGATGATTAGAAAACACCGGGAGCATTCCTATTTATAGATGGCGTGGGGATGCATCACCAAAGGATGCATCCCATCCACACATCCTTCAGATGGGGCGTGATAAGAGGAGAGAAGGCGCCACAAAAATAGGGAGAGGCGTATCAAAAGTGGTTATGATAAGATCAAGCGCTTATGATGTGGCGCTTGATTCCCTAAGCACCTCTTCATGAAAATGCGCCGTACTCTTCCCTTTTTTCACTTCTTCTCACGCAAGAAAAATAGGAACCAACCTTATCCATTCATCAAGGGTTGATGATGATCCAAAGGCCATGAAAGAAGGCACCATATATCCCTTAGGCGTGATGAAGAGAGAAGAGAGAGAATGGATAAGATCAAATAAATGGTTCATCCTTATCCATTTAATCTTCACGTATTCTCTCTCTTTCCTTCACCTATTTTTCATCTCCACGCCTCCCAATGATATCCATCACGTCATCATGATCTCCCATCATCCTATGATGAAAATCCAATGGCTCCAATTCATGGTGCCATCCATTTGATCCATCTCTTCATCCAAATGTTGATCCAACGGTCAAAAATGAATGATTTATCAAATCTAATCCAATTAGACTCAAACCAAGCCAATTAGGAGCCAACTCTTGGCTAACCCATATTAGAATATGATCTAATCAAATTAGATCAATTAAGAATCAGATTCGAATTCAATTCGAATCAGATTCGAATCCAGTTCGAATCAGGAGCTAAGGTTTGCAACACCTGCTAGGATGTTTATCTTGCAAACATGATCTAATCTAATTAGACCCTTGATAAGTTTTCTTGTGTGTGACCCATTGGGTTCCATACTTAGCCAGCAATAGGTGTGAGTGCGAGTTGACCCAACTTGATTAGAACTCTTCTAATCGATTTAAGTCCAAACTGCGCGAACCCGAACTTAACAATTAGAATCCTTTCTAATTGGTGATCGAATTAAACTCTTTAATTCGATCAAACCTATAAGACAAGATTGACGTCTAGCAACGTGTCATGTCTATCCGGAAAATATGGAATTTGGTGGAAATACCAAAAATACCCTTCAGTGGCAAGTTACCATGCAATTCAATCCTTTAATCAAACTGCATCCCAAATATGTATATGAGTATGAATATATGTCAAACTCAATTTCATATTCATATTTTTCTCAATCTTTTAATGATAATTCAAATAATGAAACATTAGAAACTCTTTCTAATTTTCATTCTGCTTTGATCAAAGGCTTCCTGAATTATCATATGATTAGAATAAATAGGATGCTATCTTCTCTTACTAGAAGTGATTAATTCCTTGTTGATCTACTCATAATCTTCGTACACAATCCACCATATCCAGAAGACCTCGTACATAACTTATTGTCATGAATGAGTGTAAACCAAAACATAGGTTCATGTGCACAAGATACCATGGTGATCTCAGGTCAAAGGATCGGTTGCACAACTCCCACTAAGAGAATCATCTTTTGACATGTAAGTAAGACTTCATAAGATTTCTCTTTGTAGGTCAATTCAGTGAACTCATTCTTCTAATGAGCACCCATATCTTTGTATTAGTGTCTCCACACAAATGATTGTGAGATCAATCATCCTCTGCATCGAGCATACATAAGACATGCCAGTCTTTCCGGTAATCATTGATCCCCGACTCAATGTACCAATGACTGGGAATATTTAAGATTAGGATTTTAGGATTTTAAGTCTCACTAGTATGATCTCATCATAGTCTTAAAACCATTGCCCTAATCTAAGGAGTTTATCATAAATATAATCAACAGCATATGATAAAACATAACGCCTTTATTCATATTTAAATGTCATGTACATGATTTGGACAAATCAAAAGAAAAACCCTTCGCAATACATATTGCGATTGGCTTGTAGGGCATCTACTCTTTCAATCTCCCACTTGCACTAAAGCCAATCGCTCTTATATTTTATCCCCATACAATCGAGGTGGCGATCGAACTGCTGTTGTGGTAAAGCTTTAGTGAACGGGTCTGCTAGGTTGTTCTTGGTGTCTACTCGTTCAATGACTATGTCTTGTCTCTCGACAATCTCTCGAACAAGATGGAAGCGTCTTAGAATGTGCTTGGATTTGTGATGAGACCTTGGTTCCTTCGCTTGAGCAACAGCTCCAGTGTTATCACAATAAACTGGGACTGGTCCAGCAATCTCGGGAACTACTCCTAACTCAGAGATGAACTTCTTCATCCAGACAGCTTCCTTAGCGGCTTCACTTACAGCAATGTATTCTGCCTCAGTAGTTGAGTCAGCTACAGTTTGCTGTTTGGAACTCTTCCAGCTCACTGCACCACCATTTAGGGTAAAGACATACCCTGAAGTGGACTTGCTATCATCTGGGTCTGATTGAAAACTAGAATCAGAAAATCCTTCTAGTTTCAACTCAGATCCTCCATAAACTAGAAAAATATCTTTAGTCCTTCTCAAGTACTTAAGAATATTTTTCACAGCTATCCAATGATCCTCTCCTGGATCAGCCTGAAATCTACTTGTTATGCCTAAGGCATAAGCAACATCAGGCCTAGTACATAGCATAGCATACATAATCGATCCTACTGCCGAAGCATAGGGAATAGAATTCATTCTATTCCTCTCTTCAGATGTCTTAGGAGACATCTTCTTAGAGAGACGTATGCCATGACTCATAGGCAAATAACCTCTTTTACTTTCTTCCATGCTGAATCTTTTCAGCACATTATCTATGTACCTAGACTGGGACAAGCCTAGCATCCTTTTAGATCTATCCCTATAGATCTTTATACCAAGTATATAGGATGCTTCTCCCAAGTCTTTCATGGAAAAGCTTTTTGACAGCCAAGTCTTGACCGATTGTAACATTGGAATATCATTTCCAATGATCAGTATGTCATCTACATACAATATTAAGAAGACAATGGCACTCCCACTAGTCTTCTTGTACACACATGGTTCATCCACATTTTTGATAAAACCAAACTCTTTGACTGTTGTATCAAAACGGATGTTCCAACTCCTCGATGCTTGCTTTAATCCATAAATGGATCTCTTAAGCTTGCATACTTGATTTGCTCTCTTACTTGAGACAAATCCTTCTGGCTGTGTCATGTAAACCTCTTCCTCAAGATAACCATTAAGGAAGGCGGTTTTGACATCCATCTGCCCGATTTCATAATCATAGTATGCAGCTATTGCAAGCAAAATCCGAATAGATTTGAGCATAGCTACTGGCAAAAAAGTTTCATCATAGTCAATTCCTTGCTTTTGCCTGAAACCTTTTGCCACCAATCTAGCCTTGTAGGTTTCTACTTGGCCATCTGCTCCAATCTTTTTCTTATAGACCCATTTGCAACCTATAGGGTTTACACCCTCTGGTGCATCAACCAAAGTCCATACTTGGTTGGTATACATAGAATCTATTTCGGATTTCATGGCTTCTAGCCATTTGTCAGAGTCACTACTCATGACAGCTTCCGAATAGGTCAGAGGATCATTATTCTGAACAATGTGGGCCTCATCATTCTCAATGATGAACCCATACCTCTCAGGTGCTCTTCGCACTCTATCTGACCTTCGGAGAGGAGATGTGTGTTGTGGTTGTACCTCATCAATGGGTACATCTGGTTGAAGAATTTCTTGTGTTTCTATTTGTAGGTTTTGAACTTCTTCAAGTTCAATTTTTCTATCCTTGCCCTTTTCTAAGATAAACTCTTTTTCTAAGAAAATGGCATGCCTACCTACAAAAACTTTTTGTTCGGTAGGATGATAGAAGATGTATCCTATACTATCTTTAGGATAACCTACAAAAATACATTTATCTGATCTAGCACTTAGCTTGTGTCCAAAATTTCTTTTGACATAAGCTTGACAACCCCATATCTTAAGATACTTAAGATTAGGCTTCTTTCCTCTCCATATCTCATATGGAGTGCTAGGTACAGACTTAGAAGGTACCCTGTTTAATATTAGTGCAGCAGTCTCTAGGGCAAAACCCCAGAAGGAAATAGGAAGATCAGTAAAGCACATCATGGACCGTACCATATCTAATAAAGTACGATTCCTCCGTTCAGCTACACCATTTAATTGTGGCGTATACGGAGGTGTCCATTCAGAGAGAATGCCCTTTTCTTTAAGATGATTTAAAAACTCACTAGAAAGGTATTCACCTCCTCGATCAGATCGAAGGATTTTAATACACTTTCCAGTTTGTTTTTCAACCATACTTTGATACTCTTTAAACTTATCAAAAGCTTCGGATTTATGTTTCATAAGATACACATATCCGAACCTTGATAAATCATCAGTGAATGTGATGAAGTAAGAGTATCCACCTCTAGCTGGAGTTGTCATAGGACCACATACATCTGTATGTATAAGTCCTAATAACTCACTTGCCCTTTCTCCATGTCCAGTGAATGGAGACTTAGTCATTTTACCCATAAGACAAGATTCACAAGTTCCTAATGATTCATAATCATAAGGATCAAAGAACTCTTCTTTGTATAACTTGTTGATTCTTGATTCACTTATGTGACCAAGTCGGCAATGCCAAAGAAGGGTGTTATTTACTTCCTCTCTCTTTCTTTTATTGCTTTTATTAATATGAAAGACATTGTCATTAAGTAATAAAACAAGAAGACCATTTTTCATAATGCCATTGCAAAGATGCTTATTAGAAAAATAAATAGAGCAACCATTGCCCTTTCCATTAATTTCAAATCCTTTCTTTAACGACAAAGGAATGGAAATTACATTTCTAATAATTTTGGGCATATAATAACAATCTTCTAATTGTAGGAGCTCTCCCGAAGGTAACTCCAAGTTGTAGGTTCCAACAGCTTCAGCCTGGATGGACTCTCCTCCAGCGCCATACAGCTCGAAGTCACCTTTCTTCAAAATTTTAATTTTCTGTAGTCCATGCAAAGATTTGCAAATGTGAAAACCACAGCCGGTATCCAATACCCATGAATTTGAATTTGAAGAACTTAATGACAAGTTGGCATGTAACATAAACATACCTTTTGATGCAACTCTTGCATCGGTCTTCATACTTGCAAGAAAACTCTTGCAATTCCTTTTCCAGTGGCCAGCTTTGCCGCAATGAAAACAGGTACTTGATCCGGAGTTTTTCTTTCCTTTTTTCTTTTTGATGCTACTCTTAGGGTTCAATCGTTTCTTAGAACCCTTATTGCCCGATTTTCTCTTAGAGGTGCCATCTATAAGAAGGAGTGGACCTTTATCCTTCTTAATATGGCCTTCAGCTGTTTTGAGCATATTTAACAGCTCGGGCAGGGAGGTGTTCAGCTTGTTCATGTGAAAGTTCACAACAAACTGAGAGAATGAATCAGGCAGTGATTGCAGGATCAAATCCTGACTGAGCTCACTATCCATAGCAAAACCTAATTGACTTAATCTAGTGATTAAGTCTATAACCATAAGAACATGGTTTTGCACTGGAGTTCCTTTATTCATTCTAGCACGGAACAACTGCTTAGATATCTCATACCTAGCAGTCCTGCTTTGTTCTCCATACAACTCTTTTAGATTGAGAAGTATGGATTGAGTGTCCATGCCTTCATGTTGCCTCTGTAATTCATTACTCATAGAGGCAAGTATGATACATTTGACAGTCAAACTGTCATTTTTCCACATCTTATGTGTGGCAACCTCCTCTTCTGTAGCATCATCCCCTAGATCTCCAAGATCAGGGGTTTCAAGTATATAGGAAATTTTCTCCTGAGTGAGTACTATCTTTAAATTCCTCAACCAGTCCACATAATTTGGTCCGGTCAACTTGTTGGCATCTAAGATGCCTCTTAGTGAAAGTGAAGCCATTTAATAATTCTACATATGCAAGAACATAACTAATATAAGCAGACCAATCATGATGACATGTTTGCAACTAGATAAGGACTTTAATCTAATTTGTCTCCTACTATTTTTATCGAATATCATAGCCCTCTCCTATGATAAATGTGAAAATATAATTTTTCTTAGTAGGGTTGAGATCCTAATTCATCATAAAAAGCCTTGTATTTACACAACAAACTCTTATGAGTTCAAAGGTAGGAAACTCTTTCCAATTGCATCTCATGCAATTCTCAACTTTATCTTGTCCTCTTAAAATACTTATTGCCTTGTGTTAGCACAACAAACAATAATATTTTAGTTAAGTCAAACCCTTCATTTCCATATAGTCATATTCGAATAATATTGCCCTTGTGGTTACACAACAAGGCAATATATTAAAATATGCCATAAGCATCTTAATGCACCAAGACAATATAACATCAGTCCCCATTGCAAGTTTTGTGTTAGCACAACAAACTAGCATGGATCTTGACATAATAATATCGAGGCATGAAGGAAGGCTATCAATAGTGTTATATCAATATTAAGCTTCTCCATAATAGACAATCAAACAATTGGCCAGGTAAGCAGGTGGGAGGCTCCCCTTACTCAAAGAGTAAGGTCCTAATTAAGTAACCACCTTTAGTGCTTTCCTTAGACACCAATTAGATTAATTGTTCTAGAATGGGTTAGCTCAAAATTTTTTAACACTATGACTTAATATAATTTTTATTGAGGGCTTACTAGTCTCTAGCACATTCTTTAATTGTAACATATATTTAACATATCTAAAATAAGTTATCATGCATCATAGCTATCTCATAGCATGTATAAATCATAAGCAACTAATTAACATGCTTCAACATATTTTCATATGGAAAATTTCATATCATGACATTTTATTACATATCATATCATATATGAATCATATATTTCAGCATTTCATTAAGCATATGACATTACTATCTCATAGTAAATTAATAATCATACATCATGCATTATTATTTGATTGAACCAATTAAGGATAGCTCTGATACCACTGTAGGGTTCTAGCATGTCATAATGGGCAGCGGAAGCTAGGGATTTTAAAATTTTCTTAATAAAGTCCCTATGCATGAAACCCTTTTAAGCCTAGATCACCTTAATGATTACAATCAAATAATATAAAATAAATACAGAATTAGTAGAATACCTCAAATGCTAATCCAAAGTGTACAATCTCCACGAGGCGTCCAAGTGTCCGCCCTCCAATGGTGATCCACACGAAAACTTGATCAAGACTTTAGCTCCAAAGACTTTTGATCCTTAATGCAGAATTCTTCTAAAGAACTCTAATGGCTTGCTTTCCTTCCTTTCTATTTTTCTTTAGCCTTCTAAAATCACTTCTAATCCTTTTGTCCTAAGGAAGACCACCTTGTCTTGGCTTAGGACACACTAGAAGCAATGTTAGAAAGAAAGAAACTAATGTAAGAAAGAAGGGATATGAGAGAGAGAGAGTTGGATTGATTTTCGATGATTAGAAAACACCGGGAGCATTCCTATTTATAGATGGCGTGGGGATGCATCACCAAAGGATGCATCCCATCCACACATCCTTCAGATGGGGCGTGATAAGAGGAGAGAAGGCGCCACAAAAATAGGGAGAGGCGTATCAAAAGTGGTTATGATAAGATCAAGCGCTTATGATGTGGCGCTTGATTCCCTAAGCACCTCTTCATGAAAATGCGCCGTACTCTTCCCTTTTTTCACTTCTTCTCACGCAAGAAAAATAGGAACCAACCTTATCCATTCATCAAGGTTTGATGATGATCCAAAGGCCATGAAAGAAGGCGCCATATATCCCTTAGGCATGATGAAGAGAGAAGAGAGAGAATGGATAAGATCAAATAAATGGTTCATCCTTATCCATTTAATCTTCACGTATTCTCTCTCTTTCCTTCACCTATTTTTCATCTCCACGCCTCCCAATGATATCCATCACGTCATCATGATCTCCCATCATCCTATGATGAAAATCCAATGGCTCCAATTCATGGTGCCATCCATTTGATCCATCTCTTCATCCAAATGTTGATCCAACGGTCAAAAATGAATGATTTATCAAATCTAATCCAATTAGACTCAAACCAAGCCAATTAGGAGCCAACTCTTGGCTAACCCATATTAGAATATGATCTAATCAAATTAGATCAATTAAGAATCAGATTCGAATTCAATTCGAATCAGATTCGAATCCAGTTCGAATCAGGAGCTAAGGTTTGCAACACCTGCTAGGATGTTTATCTTGCAAACATGATCTAATCTAATTAGACCCTTGATAAGTTTTCTTGTGTGTGACCCATTGGGTTCCATACTTAGCCAGCAATAGGTGTGAGTGCGAGTTGACCCAACTTGATTAGAACTCTTCTAATCGATTTAAGTCCAAACTGCGCGAACCCGAACTTAACAATTAGAATCCTTTCTAATTGGTGATCGAATTAAACTCTTTAATTCGATCAAACCTATAAGACAAGATTGACGTCTAGCAACGTGTCATGTCTACCCGAAAAAAATGAAATTTGGTGGAAATACCAAAAATACCCTTCAGTGGCAAGTTACCATGCAATTCAATCCTTTAATCAAACTGCATCCCAAATATGTATATGAGTATGAATATATGTCAAACTCAATTTCATATTCATATTTTTCTCAATCTTTTAATGATAATTCAAATAATGAAACATTAGAAACTCTTTCTAATTTTCATTCTGCTTTGATCAAAGGCTTCCTGAATTATCATATGATTAGAATAAATAGGATGCTATCTTCTCTTACTAGAAGTGATTAATTCCTTGTTGATCTACTCATAATCTTCGTACACAATCCACCATATCCAGAAGACCTCGTACATAACTTATTGTCATGAATGAGTGTAAACCAAAACATAGGTTCATGTGCACAAGATACCATGGTGATCTCAGGTCAAAGGATCGGTTGCACAACTCCCACTAAGAGAATCATCTTTTGACATGTAAGTAAGACTTCATAAGATTTCTCTTTGTAGGTCAATTCAGTGAACTCATTCTTCTAATGAGCACCCATATCTTTGTATTAGTGTCTCCACACAAATGATTGTGAGATCAATCATCCTCTGCATCGAGCATACATAAGACATGCCAGTCTTTCCGGTAATCATTGATCCCCGACTCAATGTACCAATGACTGGGAATATTTAAGATTAGGATTTTAGGATTTTAAGTCTCACTAGTATGATCTCATCATAGTCTTAAAACCATTGCCCTAATCTAAGGAGTTTATCATAAATATAATCAACAGCATATGATAAAACATAACGCCTTTATTCATATTTAAATGTCATGTACATGATTTGGACAAATCAAAAGAAAAACCCTTCGCAATACATATTGCGATTGGCTTGTAGGGCATCTACTCTTTCAATAGATGCACAGTGAAAGTTAAACTTAGCAAGGGTTTGATGTATAGACTTCGACTTGATTAAATATGCTTGCAACTAAAGGATGTGCGGATAAGAATTAAGCAAGCAATTTATCTAAGTAAGTAAGTGTGTTAGTTAGACAATAACTAGAGGCATTACAAACACAAAGGACATATAGTGGTTCGGTGCACCCCAGCACCTACATCCACTCCCCAAGACCCCTTGGGAATTTCACTATAATCCTACCGATTACAGCCGGTTGTTTTACAAGCTCACAACCCAACTTGTTGTTTTACGAGCGCACAACGAACTCGGTCGGTTTTTCCAGGCTCACCGACTAGAACCAACCCCGATTGTTTTTCCGGGCTCACAATCAAACCCTTACACGTTGGTTTTACCCTCGGCTCACCAACAAACCTAACACAGTTGGTTTTCCCTTTGGCTCACCAACAAATCTTAATCCCGTTGGTTTTCCCTTTGGCTTACCAACAAACCTTACACCGTTGGTTTTCCCTTTGGCTCACCAACAAACCTTTAACTCCTTGATTCAATCCCTTGATTTAATCAAGTTACAAGATATTAAAACAAAGAATAAAAACAAATCAAAGTTTCTTAAACAAGCAAATATGACAATATAAACAAATAGAGTAAAGAGAAGCCCTCAAACGAGTTTTTGAAGATGGAGGAGCTCGGCTTCTTCTTTATTTGATCCTCCTCTGATTTGGCATGAAGTAGAGGATCCCCGAGGCAGCACACGGATGGAGAGGAAGCTTTCGGATTCACTTGGTTGCTCTTCTTCTCTCTATTTCGTTTTGGATGGCCCTTTTGTGCTTATGGGAGATTTCCTTTGTAATCTCTTTGAGATCTCTTTTCTAGATGATCTCTCCCACTTCCATACCTTCTCCCCTAGCTCTCCTCTTGTTTTTATAGCTTTAGATGGCGTGGAAACAAGAATCTAGCCGTTAGAGACAAAAATAGAGCCGTTGGACACAGTCTGCACTTCCTGACAATATTACCGTTGGGATCGGAGTCGACTCGCGCGATCAGGAGTCGACTCGCCTATTGCAGGAGTCGACTCGTGCTTTACTGGAGACGACTCGGCCACTGTTCCAAATTTGAATTATGGTGCATCCTCGACTGGGAGTCGACTCGTCTTAACCCGGAGTCGACTCGCCAACTTCTGGAGCTGACTTGGCAATTTTGGAGTCGGCTCATCCACTGAAGTCCGTGGATCCAATTTTGAATTTTGTCCTCTCGAGTCGACTCGACTGTCCTGGGAGTCGACTCGAATCTCAGAGCCCGAACTCCCGATCCTCTGTCTTTTGGCTCGTCCAGTCTTGGAGTCGACTCGAACTTCCTTGGAGTTGACTCGGCTCTCAGTTTGCGAAACTTGGTCTTCTGCCTTTTTGATGTGAAGCTGTCTTGGAGTCGACTCGAGCTGTCTGGGAGTCGACTCGAATCTCAGAGGCAGTAACTTGGTTTTCTGTCTGTTGATGGTCGCGGAATCTCGGAGTCGACTCGTGCAATGCGGGAGTCGACTCGAATCTCAGAGTCCCAAAAATGCTCTCTGACTTTTTCCTTGTGTTCCGCTGAGAGTCGACTCTTGCTTTCTTTGGAGTCGACCTACCAACCATCGGAGTCGACTCGCGTTCCACTGGAGTCGACTCGAATCTCAGACCCAAAAACTGCTCTCTGACTTTTCTGCCTGTGACTCCTAGGAGTCGACTCATACTTCTCCGGAGTCGACTCATACTTCTCCGGAGTCGACTCGAATTCCACTGGAGTCGACTCGAAGACTGTTCTTTTGAATTTTTCTTTTGATTTTACTCCTCCAATTTGAATCCTTTGAACTTTAAGCTTGGGCCAATAAATTGTAGCTTTCTTCCAACTTGAGAGCTTTGGAGGCCTTCTTGTGTTCTCCCAACTTGCTATGTTCTTTGCAAAATAAATATCTTTCTCCTTGCAACATAAACATTAGTATCTATACTTCAAGGTTTTGTGATCATCAAAATCAATCTATGAATCAATCTTTGGGTCATCAATCTCCCCCTTTTTGATGATGACAAAACTTGGAGTATATGCAATATAAAAGATATTGTTTTCTAGAAGTAATACATAGCTAAGTTGCATAAAGTAGAAAACATATATATTTAAAAAAAAAATACTTCATGATAATGCTTTAGATTTAATCAGCTTAACACAATCAACATATTTAAATTTTAAGCTGATTTATATTCACTTCAAAGTAATAAAGCATTCTGAGTATATAAAGCATATACTTAGATATTTCTCCCCCTTTTTGACAACATCAAAAAGATAGTGAAACATTAAGTACAAAGATCAGAGCAGAACACATCGAGTGTGAATTCAAGAGGTTTTTTAATTTGATACCACAGATAGTTTTCTAATCAAGTGTAGGTGGAATCTTCCTTAGGTTAATTCAAGAAGTACCACAAATGATATTCAAGAAAAAATATGAGTGGAAATCTAACCTCTCTTCACTAAGTATGAAAGCTTGTTCATTTAAGACCTTTTGCCCAATCTATTAAGTATTTTATCAACATGAGAGCAATTTAATTAATTTTCAGAGTAAAAGATCAAAACTTATATATTTGGAAAAACATATCATCATGTTGGATCATTAATTCTTAATGACTTCAAAGTTCTTATATGATAATAAGAGCATTGGGGCACAAATACCAAAATATGAGTTTATGCAATTTTTGATACATCTTTGAGCTCTTTTAAAGACTTTCTTTTATTCCTTTAGAAAATAAGCATAATTTGATACATAAAATAATGAATTGGCACAAAATAGAAGTTCTAAAGAGTAAGCCAATTAAAACTCATTAGTGAGGTTCAAAATAGATTTTCTAAGAGATACTCAAGAAAATTTAATACATTGTTCTCCCCCTGTTTTATTAAATTAGAGGCTCTTAAGATTTGTAATTTGGTTCATGAGTGATGCATAAGATATACTAACCAAATAACACGCCTCAAGGTGTATCATAAAGATTTTCAGATTTAAATTTCAGATGATACATATTGGAGAGTATTAGGATCACTTTTCATTTAGTATTCTTTCCCTCTCCTATAGATTTATGTAATTAAGTTCCATAAGACCTCTCCTTCTGAAATTTTCTTTCTCCCCCTCAATTGATCATTCCATTTAAGAGTTTAGAATCCTAAGATAATGTTCAATAAGATTGTCAATCTCAAAAATATATTTCATCTTATCTTCATGAGACTCAAGGTTTGAGACAAGACAACCTTTATAGAACTCATCTCAAGGTATAAACTTATAATTAAAGCAAGTATTGTAATATAAGGAGGTTCATCAAAATCAATCCATAAAAATCAAGGTATGCATCAAAATAAAGTGTCTTTGGGATAGGATACTGAATATCTAAAGCTCCCCCTCAAAAGATGCATTCTTCTTTAATCATTTTAAATTGTTGAATTTCAGATTTTAGTGATAAACGTGAATAACACTGAAATTCTGTAATATCAAGAATGTAGAGTGATCTAGAATTATTCAGAATTTATAGTAATCACTCTTTCTAATCCTTTAAGAACAAGTTATGCTTTCTCCTAATCTTAGAGAAAATTTATAAAAGTATTAATCAGAAAATGATTCAATTGAAGCTCAATTTCTTTCAAAAGCATTTACATTTTCTTTCTTTTAGAGTCATTTGAGTGAACTGAAATATTTCTAGTTTTAAGATCATTCACTCTATTGATATTCTGATGGAAATCTTTAAGAATGTAGGAGAGAAAAACATATAGATGATCATTGAGGTATATATATATTTATAGAACTCAATTTCTTAATCATAGTTTTTCACCAATGTATTCATGAAACACAATAAATCTTTTTAATATCAAAATAAGATCATATATTTAGAAATTTTTGTTTGCAATCAAGATCATCGAAAGACACATCATTTGGACCAATATTAGTACATTTTAACGATAAGAAAAGATATGTTTCGGATGCGTATCGGAGCAATCAACCAAGGCATCAAAATTAATTCTGTTTTTCTTAAATTAAGATTTTATTTAGAAATCATATTGAGTTTAAGCTTTTATACGAAATCAGATTCTGAATTTCATAAAGATTTTCAAAAGAGGCTTTCAAAGTCATAATTTGAGATATGGATCTTCCACATTGTAGCTTATCTTAAATCATTACGATTGAAAACACATATTTCAAGCATATTCAGAATATTTGTATTTATGTTGAATTCTGGTATGAGTTAGCACATTATATACCAAAGTTAAGCAAGTTGATGGATAAGACAAACTCAATTCATTGTGCCTAAATAGAGATATCCTTCTCTTCTCCTTTTTTTTACAGATTTATTTAACTTTCAGATTTTAACGATGATTGTGAATAACAAATCTGAATTTTCTTTTCAATAAAACCAAACAAAAGATGTTATGTAGCATTTCAAACATTCAATCAAATTGTCTAAGCATGGAGCATTACAAAATATTGAGAACCCATAATTCAAAACATCATACCATATGCACACTATATTAAGTGTTAAGTCATACATTAAAATAATAAGAACAAGCATGTCAAGGATCAAAATCAATTCTTTTCAAATAAACTCCTCCTATTTAAATATTATCTTGCATTGATTTCATCCTTAAATTATGTTTTCAAGTGATAAAAAGACTTGATTCTTCTTATATACTTTCATTTACTTTGTCTTTCATTTTTACTTTCTTATGCTCTATACTCTATTTGCTCCCTATCCGGTGGAGTTGGGAAGGGGCACGAGGTACTACCACTAGCCTCCCTCTTGTGCCGTCCCTAATATGCCCTACACCGAATAGTTGGGTCAAATAGTGCCGGGTACTACCACTAGCCTCCCCATTGGCACCATCCCTATGATGAGCAATATAGAAGGTTAAAATCTTTACTTCAAACTCTCCCTGTTTGAGTGTAATTAATTATAGATTTTATCCCTTCCAAATGTGCCGAATATATTATGCTTGTTTTGCTTTTCCTTAAGATTGAAGTATTTGCCTTTGCTCAGATTTTTCCATCTCTTGAACAATGTCCATTTTCTTTTCTTTATCTCTCTCTCTTTTTGTTATTCTCAAGTAATCTACATGAAAGAGCAGAATAAAGAAATAATGAAATGTATCGTATAGAGGTATATCATGCAAACACTATTTTCATTATGCCCAAGAATTCGTAGCTTCTCACAAGTTATTCTAAATCAGAGTTTTAATCATATACTTGTGTATTTCATGGTTATGATACAGCCATAGAAATATTTTAGATTGAGCAAACCATGAAACAATTTCTAAAAGTATAAGTCAGTCAATACACATATAGACATGATATCAAAAATTAATAATTAAAGAATTTAATCATGCCATAATAGGATTTAAGTTATTGACTTTGCTCAATTAATTTGTGAGAAAGGTATCTAAAATTACCTATTCATTATATGTTCTTCAAGCCAAACTAGATTTCTTATGTGTGAACTTTTGGCTGAAGAAGATCCTCTCTCTTGTTTGCATGTGAATGTTTAGTGTATCTTACATGAAGATATCCTTCAAGTTGAAATTTCTCATTTTTCTTTCTTGAAGGAAGGTCATTAGTTTCTTTAAGATACAAAGCATTCATCCAACATATATATATTTTTTAATTAGATGACCCAATATAAGATATAACAATAGTTGCATGTTGAGTCACTTTACTCAAGAGATTGCCTAAATATTAACAAGCACATATCACTTGAACTAAAGAGATAGAAAGATAGTTCAAGCATGTGAGGCAATAGATAGATTTATCAAGATCAAATCAATTTAGTTTAGATTCTATTTGCTTAAGATAATTATCTGTAAGATATGTTAACTAAGTTTTAATCAATTTATCTTAACCGTTTGTTTCTATCAAAATTCAGATTATGATTTATTGGTTATTAATAAAATATGATTCATTAAAATTAGATTGACGTCTTGCACACGGTCACATAATGAGCGTACAATCTGGTCTACTAGCTGTATGATAAAATAATTATTCTATCATGCTTCAATACAGCTTTAACACAATAGATCTACTTTTCTCATCTTTTTCGAATTCTCCAAGATGGGGTCATAGATATACCTTCTTCATGCCAATCTTCTATAAGAGTTTTCTTGTGGACTAACGTTGGTCAATGAAGATCCCCTTTCCTGTTTGTCTAAATTTGGAGTTTGAGAGAAGATGTTAATTCATTCATCATATTTCAAACTCACCTTGCAATATAACTATTCATATAAATTTTCATTGGTAGAACAAAAATGATGCCATCAATGTGTGCTATGAGCAAGCAAGATATCATAGATTCTTCTTTTTGATGCATAGATTTATCACTATTACTTTCTATCAACAAGGTTACCTAAGCTTTTATATATCAAGCTTTTGATGCTTGTTTTAAATCACATATTGCTTTATCATATATGTAATGTGTAATTTTTAAATATGGTGGTTATTTAACATAGATCTACTTTTTAATGAAATAACCACATAGGAGTGAATTCTACACATTCATTTGACAGAATATAAAGCTCATGAGTCAAGCAAATGATAGTGGTGATCTTTACTTTTAATCATGCAAGAATCAAGATCTATTTCATCTTTTCTTGATTCAGTCTTTTAGTAGTTATCAATTTTTCTTCATTAAGTGCATTTCTGAAAAAACTCAATTTTGTTATAATTATTAACAAGTTTTCAGATTGTTATATGTAAAAGATTAACCATATATAATTTGATCTTAGTATCTTGACAATAAATCATTAGTCTCATAGAGAATAAGACGACTTGATATTTTTGCAACTAAAATCTTTCATGAATGTTCTATATGCATTGCTTGATGAATGATATCCAAGGATAGAAATATCTTTATTAGATTTGGCATTACTTTTCTAGAGAATATATCAAGCATAACATGTACGACTGAAAAATATGAGAGATACGCAATAGTTCATTTTCTATTTTTCAGAAGATCAAAAGAAGTTTTCATCAAAAATAGATCTAATAGAAGTCATATGTATGACAAGTATTGATGATAGCTTTTAAAAATCATTTAAGTAGATGACTATCACACAACATTGCCTTTTTCAATTCTTCAAAGATTCTATTAATCCTATTTTACTTATAGTGTTCTTGGTGCAGAAACAATTGTATTCACTATTATTTTCTGTGCACAACTTAACACAAAAATTGGTTTTCAAAACTATGCCGTGATTCATAGTTTGCAAACCTTTATCATTTGATCGCTTTTTGTGAGTTTGTGCCAATGCAGAAAATATTTCAATTTGAGTGCCAAGTACAAGGTTAATGTAAGCTTTTGAAAAATTAGTGTTGGAAACAACATCTCTAGATTTAGAAATTATTTTTGGTTTGTTTCCTTAGTTAGCATGCATAGCGAAGCTTTGACCTTTAAGAGGATAATCTAAGTAAGCCTATGGCAAGGTCTTTTGAGATTAAGTGCATACTAGCATGAGTTGATTTTGTATACTAAAGATGGTTTCTTTAATCTTGGTATTCATAGTGCATATATTCAAAAACATACCAAGTACACATTATCATATCTATGAATAATAATGCCATGGATAATAACTATCAATCAAGCATATAGAGAATTCATAGAGTTATTAAATTGATTAACCATTTAGCAACTTATCCAATAGCGAGTAAAGTATACTATAAATGAAGAGATTTGATTATATTTCCAAAAGTATTTTCTATATCACAAAATTGATCACTACTAGCAAATCATATCAAATACTAAAGCACAAATAATGATGAGATGCAAGAATTACTGATTTCATTATTATTTTTTTTTGTTAATAACTTTCTAAGTTTCTTTATGTTCCATAGGTACCTTGGTACACCTATGTGTACATCCTCATTTTCTCATTTTGGGTACCCAAGCTTGCTTGAGTCCTTGAGAGTTAGGACATATGGTTCCTTTTGGAACCCATATCTGTTTAATAGTAATAACTTTACCATTTGATTTAATTATACTAGAACGATAGGTAAAGTTGTTATTCCCATCCTTTTCATTTTTGAAATAAGTTATCTTATTTAATGGTTTGCTTGGTAAATTGATAACCTTTTTCTCTAGAGATTTATGGCTAAGTGAAGGAGTCAAGCTAAATTTTGATTTATCAAAATCAGCATGTTGGCTTTCAAACATCATTTTTAATCTTTCTGAACTTACAGTGAATTTGTTAATAAAACATCTTAATTGGTTAATTTTTTTACTTTAGTTTTGATTTTCTTTAATTAAGCTATGATTTTTCTGAATCAATTCTTCTGAAAATGACCTTAAGCTTTCATTTTCAGAATTTAGTTTCTTAAGATTTTTATTCTTTACAGTTAATTTTCTACATTCACTATACAACTCATGAAAAGCATTTAATAATTCATCATAAGAGAATTATTCTTGAAAATCATTTGAGGTAAGAGTAGATTCAGATTTTACCTTGTCTTCTTGTCCCATAAAGCACAAGTCAGTTACCTCTTGTAGTTTCTTGGAGCTAATATCATCATTGTTGCTCCTAACCTTTATTTTTTGGCTTGACTCTTTCTTGGTCAAGGCTTTCTTCCTTTTTATCTCTTTCTTCCTTTCTTCTTGCTTCCTCTTTTTCTTTGTCTTTAGGAAGCTGATTTGCCTCGGAGTCGACTCGGACCTTATTGGAGTCGACTCGGTTATCTTGAGGGTCGACTCTGAAATACTTGGAGTCGACTCGACTGAGGTGAGAGATTCAACACCTTTTTCTGCAGTCTCATTGTTAGAATGTAATTGAAGCACCTGAGAGCTAATCTGAGATTTATCATAAATATTTTCTAAAGTATCCCAGATCTCCTTAGCAGATAAGCATGCAGAAATTTCATTAAACTTTGTTTCTTGAATAGCACAATATAATATGTTCATAGCATCAGCATTCAATTGTGCTAAGTCCTTTTCATTAAAAGTTTGAGAGAGTATGTGAAGATCATTTATTATGATTTTCCATAAGTAATAGTTTTGTGATTGAATAAAGATGCGCATGCGTATTTTTCAATGTGTATAGTTTATGCCATTAAATAGTGGAGGTGTATTAATTGAATGTCCTTCTCCAAGAAAACTATCTATTTGAGTTGTCATGATCTTTGGCTCTTGATCGTGAGATCAATGATTAAACTTAGAGCACCTGCTCTGATACCACTTGTTGCCCAGTAGATACAAGCCAAGAGGGGGGGTGAATTGGATCTTTCAAAACTTTTATGCTACTTCTAAAACTTTTTGATTAACTATGCTAAGTTGTATAGATGCACAGTGAAAGTTAAACTTAGCAAGGGTTTGATGTATAGACTTCGACTTGATTAAATATGCTTGCAACTAAAGGATGTGCGGATAAGAATTAAGCAAGCAATTTATCTAAGTAAGTAAGTGTGTTAGTTAGACAATAACTAGAGGCATTACAAACACAAAGGACATATAGTGGTTCGGTGCACCCCAGCACCTACATCCACTCCCCAAGACCCCTTGGGAATTTTACTATAATCCTACCGATTACAGCCGGTTGTTTTACAAGCTCACAACCCAACTTGTTGTTTTACGAGCGCACAACGAACTCGGTCGGTTTTCCCAGGCTCACCGACTAGAACCAACCCCGATTGTTTTTCCCGGGCTCACAATCAAACCCTTACACGTTGGTTTTACCCTCGGCTCACCAACAAACCTAACACAGTTGGTTTTCCCTTTGGCTCACCAACAAACCTTTAACTCCTTGATTCAATTCCTTGATTGAATCAAGTTACAAGATATTAAAACAAAGAATAAAAACAAATCAAAGCTTCTTAAACAAGCAAATATGACAATATAAACAAATAGAGTAAAGAGAAGCCCTCAAACGAGTTTTTGAAGATGGAGGAGCTCGGCTTCTTCTTTACTTGATCCTCCTCTGATTTGGCATGAAGTAGAGGATCCCCGAGGCAGCACACGGATGGAGAGGAAGCTTTCGGATTCACTTGGTTGCTCTTCTTCTCTCTATTTCGTTTTGGATGGCCCTTTTGTGCTTATGGGAGATTTCCTTTGTAATCTCTTTGAGATCTCTTTTCTAGATGATCTCTCCCACTTCCATACCTTCTCCCCTAGCTCTCCTCTTGTTTTTATAGCTTTAGATGGCGTGGAAACAAGAATCTAGCCGTTAGAGACAAAAATAGAGCCGTTGGACACAGTCTGCACTTCCTGACAATATTACCGTTGGGATCGGAGTCGACTCGCGCGATCAGGAGTCGACTCGCCTGTTGCAGGAGTCGACTCGTGCTTTACTGGAGACGACTCGGCCACTATTCCAAATTTGAATTATGGTGCATCCTCGACTGGGAGTCGACTCGTCTTAACCCGGAGTCGACTCGCCAACTTCTGGAGCTGACTTGGCAATTTCGGAGTCGGCTCATCCACTGAAGTCCGTGGATCCAATTTTGAATTTTGTCCTCTCGAGTCGACTCGACTGTCCTGGGAGTCGACTCGAATCTCAGAGCTAGAACTCCCGATCCTCTGTCTTTTGGCTCGTCCAGTCTTGGAGTCGACTCGAACTTCCTTGGAGTCGACTCGGCTCTCAGTTTGCGAAACTTGGTCTTCTGCCTTTTTGATGTGAAGCTGTCTTGGAGTCGACTCGAGCTGTCTGGGAGTCGACTCGAATCTCAGAGGCAGTAACTTGGTTTTCTGTCTGTTGATGGTCGCGGAGTCTCGGAGTCGACTCGTGCAATGCGGGAGTCGACTCGAATCTCAGAGTCCCAAAAATGCTCTCTGACTTTTTCCTTGTGTTCCGCTGAGAGTCGCCTCTTGCTTTCTTTGGAGTCGACCTACCAACCATCGGAGTCGACTCGCGTTCCACTGGAGTAGACTCGAATCTCAGACCCGAAAACTGCTCTCTGACTTTTCTGCCTGTGACTCCTAGGAGTCGACTCATACTTCTCCGGAGTCGACTCATACTTCTCTGGAGTCGACTCGAATTCCACTGGAGTCGACTCGAAGACTGTTCTTTTGAATTTTTCTTTTGATTTTACTCCTCCAATTTGAATCTTTTGAACTTTAAGCTTGGGCCAATAAATTGTAGCTTTCTTCCAACTTGAGAGCTTTGGAGGCCTTCTTGTGTTCTCCCAACTTGCTATGTTCCTTGCAAAATAAATATCTTTCTCCTTGCAACATAAACATTAGTATCTATACTTCAAGGTTTTGTGATCATCAAAATCAATCTATGAATCAATCTTTGGGTCATCACTAAGGGAACCAACCACACTAACCACGAAGGACCCAAGAAAACTTGGGTACCTAAGAGCTTCACATGATCATTTTGCAGGTATGCCTTGCAGCCGGAAACAAAAAGAGAATGTGGTATCTTGATAGTGGTTGCTCAAGGCATATGACCGGTGACAAGAGTCTCTTCGTCACCTTGGAATCAAAAAAAGGAGGAGTAGTCACATTCGGAGACAATGCTAAAGGTCAAATCATTGGTGTTGGTAAAATCTCCATATCACCCTCCTCATTTATTGATAATGTATTGTTAGTTAATGGACTAAAACATAATTTATTAAGTATAAGTCAATTTTGTGACAAGGGATTTAAAGTATCATTTGAATCATCACTATGCATAATTAGTAGTCCAATTGATAATGAGATCATACTCACAGGACATAGGCATGGAAATGTTTACATGGTAGATCTTGATGATCTCACCATGAAGGATGGCCAATGTCTTGTAGCCATGAATCCCAAAGTCAATGAGACTAGTTGGTTATGGCATCGTAGGTTAGGGCATGCTAGCATGGATTTAATCTCAAAATTAATTACAAAGGATCTAGTCAAAGGACTACCAAAAATAGACTTTGAAAAGAATAAAATTTGTGCTGCATGTCAATAAGGAAAACAAACAAGAAGTTCTTTCAAGTCTAAGAATATAGTCTCAACATCAAAACCCTTAGAACTAATTCACATGGATTTGTTTGGACCCACTAGAACTGCTAGTCTAGGGGGTAAGAAATTTGGTCTTGTAATTGTTGATGATTTTTCACGTTTTACATGGGTTTCATTTCTTGCACACAAAGATGAGTCCTTTTCCGCTTTTATCAAGTTTCATAATAGGGTTTCAAATGAACTCAATCTTAAACTAAAAGCAATTAGGAGTGATCATGGTACCGAGTTTGAAAATCAGTATTTTGAAAAATTTTGTGAAGAAAATGGTATCAATCACAACTTCTCGGCACCTAGGACACCCCAACAAAATGGGGTGGTAGAAAGGAAGAATCGCACACTAGCAGATATGGCTCGTACCATGTTGTGCGAATCTGATCTACCAAAGTATTTTTGGGCTGAAGAAATAAATACTTCATGTTATATCTTAAATCGTGCTTTAGTTAGATCCATCTTAAAGAAAACACCTTATGAGTTGATAAAAAGTAAGAAACCTAATATAAGTTATTTTCATGTTTTCGGTTGTCGATGCTTTATTTTGAACAATGGAAAGGACAATCTAAGTAAATTTAGTGCTAAATCAGATGAGGGGATCTTCTTAGGTTATTCCTCATCTAGTAGAGCATACAGGATCTTCAACAAGAGAACTCTCGTTGTTGAAGAATCCATTCATGTTGTTTTTGATGAAACTAATGGAGATTCTTCTAGAAAAGAAGAAGATGGTGATGTAGGTATACTTGAAGACCAAATGAAGGAACTCTCCACTCAAGACAAACAACATGAGGATGAGATCAAAGAAGATACAAATCAGCGAGATGAAGAAGATCAACCTCCATCAAGAAATCAAGATCTTTCCAAAGAATGGAGGTATGCACATGGTCATCCAAAGGATCTAATCCTTGGTGATCCTTCACAAGGTATAAGAACTAGATCCTCTTTAAGAAACACTAGTAATTATCTTGCTTTCGTTTCACAAATAGAGCCTAAATCACTAGAAGAAGCTGAAAAAGATGATAATTGGATGAATGCTATGCAAGAGGAATTAAACCAATTCGAAAGAAATGAAGTTTGGACTCTAATGAAAAGACCCCCTAATGTTTCAATCATAGGCACCAAGTGGGTGTATAGAAATAAACTAGATGAAGATGGAATAGTAATAAGAAACAAAGCTAGGCTAGTGGCCAAAAGATATAATCAGGAGGAAGGAATAGATTTTGATGAAACTTTTGCTCCTGTTGCTAGGTTAGAGGCTATTAGACTACTTTTAGCATATGCATGTTTCATGGATTTTAAACTCTATCAAATGGATGTAAAAAGTGCATTTTTAAATGGTTATATAATGGAGAAAGTTTATGTAGGACAACCTCCAGGTTTTGAAAATCACTTACATCCAGATTATGTGTATAAATTGCATAAAGCATTGTATGGCCTTAAGCAAGCCCCTAGGGCATGGTATGAAAGATTAAGTAATTTCCTAATTGAAAACAAATTTAAGAGAGGAAATGTAGACAAAACCCTCTTTATTAAAAGAAAAGGAAATGACTTATTGCTTGTACAAATTTATGTGGATGATATAATTTTTGGTGCTACTAATGACAGTCTTTGTCAAGAGTTTGCCAAGCTTATGCAGGGAGAATTTGAAATGAGCATGATGGGTGAGCTCAACTTCTTCCTTGGGCTACAAATAAAACAATCAGAGGAGGCATCTTCATCAGTCAGTCCAAATACATCAAGGAAATGTTGGAAAAATTCAAGATGAAGGATGCAAAGGAAATCAGCACACCCATGGGCTCAAGTTGCAAGCTTGACAAAGATGAAAAAGGTAAAAGTATAGACTGCAAATTGTACAGAGGTATGATAGGCTCTCTACTTTACCTTACTGCTAGTAGACCAGATATATAATTCAGTGTTTGTATGTGTGCTAGATACCAAGCATGTCCTAAGGAATCACACTTGCAAGCTGTTAAGAGAATTTTTAGATATCTAGTAGGGACATCTAATGTAGGTTTATGGTATTCTAAACAATCTGACATAAATTTAATTACTTATTCCGATGCTGATTTTGCTGGGTGCAAACTCGACAGAAAAAGCACAAGTGGCACATGTCAATTCTTGGGTGCCAATTTGGTTTCTTGGTTTAGCAAGAAACAAAATTCAGTTGCCTTGTCCACAGCTGAGGCTGAGTACATTGCAGCTGGAAGCTGTTGTGCCCAAGTTCTTTGGATTAAGCAACAACTTGAAGATTTCCGTATCAAAATGGATAATATACCAATTAAATGTGATAATACAAGTGCAATTAATTTAACAAAAAATCCTGTCCAACACTCTAAGTCAAAGCATATAGAGATTAGGCATCACTTTATTAGGGATCATGTGCTGAAAAAGGATGTGATGATTGAATATGTATGCACTGAAAATCAATTGGCTGATATCTTTACAAAGCCCCTTTGTAAAGAAAGATTCAACTTCTTAAGGAATGCTTTGAGCTTGTATGATCCTAGCAAATGAATTGAACTTGTATTGCATTGTTTTGCTGCGCAAACTAGTAATCAACCTCAAGGTAAACATAAGTGAAAACATGAATTCATGTAAGCTAAATGACGAACTGTTTGACTTTCCGGAGGATGGTTACCCTCCCTTGGACTCTTCATGGAGATATTTTCAGAGCCTATTTCATAGCTATTCGAAATTTGGTCAAACATTCCTCATTTCAATATTAATAATTCAAAAATTATTATCAAATTATTATAGGATGTATCATTAAGGGGAGGATCACAAACAAATTCACTCTAAGTTTATCAAAAGAGATCATGTTGATTAGGGTGATTAAACAAAAATTGGGAGAAGATAGAATTTAGTCTGAAATTTTTCAGTGCCGGAGACGTCTCTGGCAAATCGCAGAGACGTCCCCCCAGGAGAGACGTCTCGCCTTAGTCGCGGAGACGTCTCGGGGACCGAATGAGGGCTTTTAAAATAGGTCGAAATAGCTCGAGCCGACCCGAGCTTTCTCCTTCATCCCCGACCAAAACGAAAAACCCTAGCCTCCATTTGCTCTCCACCTCAAACCCTAGCCTCCGTTTGCTCTCCATCACAAACCCTAGCCTCCGTTTGCTCTCCATCACAAACCCTAGCATCCATGGCACCAAAGAAGGCTAGGACGACCCGTGGAAGGCGACCTAGGGCAGCGGCCGACGGTGAGGAACGGCGGGAAGAACCCTCCGCGCCGTCTCCTCCGGTTGCTCCGCCAACCACGACTATTTCCTGTGCAAATCGCACAGTCACGATCGGAAGGTACATAGATTTCTCATTTTTAGATCATGAGGGGTTCTCTATTGGAGAGAGACTCCGAGCCCAAGGGTGGGAGCACTTTTGTACCCTCAATACCTCGACCTACCCCGGCCTAGTTAGAGAACTTTTTAGCAATATGGCCTTAGGGGACATAGGGTACACTGCATATGTCCGAGGGACATTAGTAGAAGTCAATGAAGATGTCCTATCCACTGTCTTACAAATCCCTAAGGACGGTGAGGCTCCAACCTCACATTCCCAAAGGGAATCAGCCCTAAATCTACTTTTAGGAAGAGAGGACTGCGGCCCTCTTGATGTTGTCAATTCTCAGGACCTAAATGCAGAGATGAGACTTCTTTTAAGTATTGTCAACCGGGTCCTATTTCCCAAAACCGGTCGCTTCGATTTTGTTTCGGAGCGAGATTTAGTTATAATGCACCATATCCTACTAGGGATACCCCTAAACCTCCCTAGACTTATGCTAAACTACATTGCCCTATGTCATAGGTATTCTAGGTTTAGTTTACCCTACAGCATGATCTTTACCTTAGTTTTCAAACACTTCAAAGTTCCCATTCCAACAAATGAACCTGCAAAGCCCTTGAGAAACACCGACTATTATAATGAGGGCACAATGAGAAGAATGGAATTTCATAAGATAGATGGGTCGTGGGTGAAGGTACCAAAGAGAAAAGCCCAAATCCTAGAGCCCAAGAACCCACATCATGAGTCTGACCATCACTCTCCTCCACCTAGCCACTTGGATATCCCTGATATACCCTCCAGCTCAGCTGGACCTTCCACATCCATGCCACCACCTCCTCCAGTTAGCGGGCCCTCCTTCCTGTCAGAGGATCAGATGCGCACCTTAGCATCTGCCATTTGCCAGCAGATGAGGGAGGAGATGAGATCCATGATCTCTACAGGTTGGCCCCCATCAGAGCTTCACATGAAGGGCTTCTACAAGAGATGAAGGATATTAGAAGTCAAATTGAAGCTACAACACAAGAAATAATGTGTGTGGGTGCCACCCAAACCATCAGATCAATAGAGCTCAAGGACAGCTTGAGGAGCATTTCCAAGAGTCTCAAAGAGCTGACAAAACCAGATGGCAATGTGGGCACCTTGGTTGCCCAACTTTGAGGAAGAATTGAAATGGCAACCATAGAGTTTGAAGCACTTGTGGCAGGTTTCCACAAGTCACAGGGAGATCAATTTAAGACCCTCATGGATTCCATCAATGCATTCATAGATGCAGCTTGTAAGGTTTATGAACAAAATACAGCTGGTAGGGCCCATGAGCAACGTCGCCGATGAGGGACATTTTGCAGGCTCTTCTTTTTGTAAATCCTAGGCTGTTTTGAAACACTTTTTGTATTAGAAATCAATACTTGTAATGATTTCTTCTTTTGACTATGTACTGACTTCGAATATTTACAATGACATATGAATGACATACAATTTCTTTTGCAACCCTGTGTACATTTCCAGCTCTGTATATGTAAATATGAATGTGCCTCTTGATGTGTCATAAGAATCTCATAACATACATTAAGTATTCAAATTTGGCACAACTTATCAAAGCATATGAAACAGGGGGAGCACAACCTGAATATCAAAGGGGGAGTAAAATGAATGCTGAACTCTTTAATAAAGATAACTTGAATATCCTTGAGTGGTTAATTATAATATACTATGAATTGACTTTCAAGCACCTAATGATAATTTGTCCCCTTCATTGTTGATGACAAAAAGGGGGAGTAGATATTGAATATGGAGATATTGAAAGGGGGAGTAGATATATAGAAAGAACCAATATGGATATTGAATATGGAATGCAAAATTTATAATCATACTCCAAAGATGATTTAGAAAAGATAAAATTGAAGAATATTGACTTGATTCAAATTCAGCATCAATATTTCATTTTAACTTGATTCAAATTCAGTTGATATGCTAAAATTGCTTAAGAGCTATAAAGTTCAATCCCATGCAATTATGCACACTGTATCTAGCTCTAATCAAAACATTATACTTGTACATCTGATCAAATACTGTGTATATGTTTAAACTTCAAATTTTTGCATATACTCAGTGTTTTGTCATCATCAAAAAGGGGGAGATTGTTGACCCCCTAATGGATTTTGATGAATACAAAACACTAGAGTATAATTCCATTTATCTTAACAATTTAATTGAGGAATTCATGTGATTAATTGAGAATATTGTTAAGAAATGTCTAGGCAAGTTCCCATAATTTTTATGAATTTATTGAAGAATATTTTGAGTTAAAGAAAATAGATCAGGGACAGCCGAGACGTCTCCGGATAGTTTCAGAGACGTCTCTGGCACAAACAAGAAGAACTGGGACACTTGGAGACGTCCCCGGCACCTGCCGAGTCATCCCCGCGCTAGCGGAGTCGACTCTCTCAGTAGCGGAGTCGACTCTCTCAGTGGCGGCAGAAAGGCAATTTTCAAGAGATATGCGCGAGACGTCCCCACTGTACGCGGAGTCGTCCCCGCAAGTAAAAAGGAGACTTCCCGAGTCGTCCCCAAGATAGCGGAGACGGCTCTCTCAGGGTTTTCCAGAGAATGGTTTTTTCGGTGATAAGGAAGCGGAGTCGACCCTGAGACAGCGGAGTCGTCCCCATGCATAAAGTGCAAACAAGCCGAGACGTCCCCTGAAGGAGCGGAGTCGACTCTCTCAGGGAATTCCAGAGGACATGTTTTTCAGAGATAAAGAAGCGGAGTCGTCCCCAAAGCAGCGGAGTCGTCCCTATTCAAAAAGTACAAACAAGCCAAGACGTCCCCTTAAAGTGCCGAGTCGACCCCAGACAACGTAAAAAGTAAAATCTTGTAGCCGAGACGTCTCTCGTTGAAGCGGAGACGTCCCCGGAGCGCCTGGGACGCGACTGACAGCTTTTCAGGTTTGGTTTGAATTTCAAATCCTTTTTACTTTGTCTCTAACGGCTATATTTGCTTTTTTGGGCTATAAAAGGGACCTCTTAAGTGCTTCTCAACAACTCTTCACCAACCCAAAGCTAGATCATTCAAGAGAGAAGTAAGAAAGAAAAGTTCAAGGGAGTGAGTGCATTCAAGTGAAGAAATCAAGTGTTTTCAAGCTTCCCAAGTGATTTCAAGCTCAACCTCTCTCGTACGCTCGGCATTCAAAGCTCACACTCAACCCTACGCGGTCCACATCGGAAGAATCAATATTTCTCACGCTTCCAACGGCAAAAGGATTCTTCCGGGTTCTATTGTTCATAATTGTCATATTTGCTTTTTAGAGCTTTACTTTTCCTTTGTAAACTCTTTCATTGTGGTGCTTGTTCCAGTCAAGGGACTTGGAACAAGGGAAAGGCGTTCCAAGCCTAAGTGAAATTGGGGGTTTTAGTATTTGTTGTGAGCCCGGTGTAAAACAACGAGTTGGGTAGTGAACTCGCAAAACTACCGTACTGTAATCTTAGATTATAGTGGAAATTCCCAAAGGTGATTTGGGGAGTGGATGTAGGAGCAGTGGAAGCTCCGAACCACTATAAAATCTTGTGTTTGCGATTGACCTTTCTCATTCCTCCTTCTTTACTTTAGTGCATATATTCGTGTGTTTTATTTTTAATTAGTCAAAAGCTTTTAAAACACCCAATTCACCCCCCTCTTGGGTGACCATCTCTGGGCAACACACACCTTAAGGATGAAATCAGTGCAAGATTATATTTAAATAGGAGGAGTTTATTTGAAAAGAATTGATTTTGATCCTTGACATGCTTATTCTTAATATTTTTGCATGACTTAACATATAATATATTTTGCATGTGGCATGATGGTTTGAATTATGGATTCTCAATATTTTGTAATGCTCCATGCTTGGATAATTTGATTGAAAATTTGAAATACTACATAAACTTTTTTTTGTATTATTAAAAAGAAATTTTAGATCTATCGTTCACAACCATCTTTGAAATCTAAAAGTTGAATAAATTTATAAAAAGAAGAAGAGAAGGATATCTCTATTTAGGAAAAATGAATTGATTTTGTTTTATCCTTCGACTTGCCTAACTTTGGTACATAATGTTCTAATTCGTACTAAAACTCAACATTAAAAAAAAATATTCTGAATGTGCTCTTATATGTTTGAAATATGTGTTTTCAATCGTAATGATTTAAGATGAGCTACAATGTGGAAGATACATATCTCAAATTATGATTTTGAAAGCCTCTATTGAAAATCTTTATGAAATTCAGAATCTGATTTTGTATAAAAGCTTAAACTCAATATGATTTCTAGATAAAAACTACAGTTTAAAAAAAATAGAATAATTCTGATGCCTTGATTGCTTGCCCCGATGCGCATCTGAAACATATCATTTCTTATCTTTAAAGTGTACTAATATTGGTCTAAATGACGTGTCTTTCGATGATCTTGATTGCAAACAAATATTTTTAAATATATGATTTTATTTTGATATTGAAAAGATTTATTGTGCTTCATGTATACATTGCTGAAAAACTATGATTAAGAAATTGAGTTCTATAAATATACATACTTCAATGATCATTTATATGTTTTTCTCTCCTACATTCTTAAAGACTTCTATCAAAATATATATATTTTAAAAAAGAATGAATGATCTTAAAGCTAGAAATGTTTCAGCTCACTCAAATGATTCTTAAAAGAAAGAAAATGTAAATGCTTTTCAAAGAAATTGAGCTTCAAAAGAATTATTTTGTGACTAATATTTCATTACATTTTCTCAAAGATTAAGACAAAGAATAACTTGCTCTTGAAAGATTAAAAAAAGAGTGATTGCTATAAATTTTAAAAAACTCTAGATCACTCTACATTCTTGATATTATAGAATGATTAAAAAAAAATGCATCTTTTGAGGGGGAGCTTTAGATATTCAATCTAAATGCATTCTGTATCTTATCCAAAAAGTCACGTCCATTTGATAAATATATTCTATACTTTATGGATTGATTTTGATGAACCTTCTTATATTGCATGACTTGCTTTAGTGATATAATAAGCTTATACCTTTAGTTGAGTTCTATAAAGGTTGTCTTATCTCGAACATTGAGCTTTATAGAAATATGCTCTCATTAGTGTAAGCTGTGCTGAAACTTATAGAAAAAATATATTTTTGAGATTGACAACTTGAATATTTTATTGAACATTATCCTCAAATTCTAAACTCTTAAGTGGAATGATCAATTAAGGGGGAGAATAATGTGCTGAATTTTCTTGAGTATCTCCTAGAAAATCTATTTTGGAATTCACTAATGAGTTCTTATTGGTTTGCATTTTAGGGTTTCTATCCCGTGCCAATTTCTTTTAATTGATTTTGATGTTATTCTCTTTAACGGAGTAAAAGAAAGTTTTTAAAAGAACTCTAAAAGAACTTTTAAAGCTTTGCATTTTATGTACGCTCTAAGATATATCATAAATTTTATGAATTCATATTTTGATATGTATGCCACAATGTTTTTTTTTTTTCTTATCATGAAAGAACTTTGAAGCCATTAAAAATTAATGATCCAACATGATGTTATATATATATATATTTTTAAAAGTTTTGTTCTTATACTCTGAAAATTAGTTCAATTGCTCTCATGTTGCTAAAATACTTAATATATTGGGCAAAAGATCTTAAATGAACAAGCTTTCATACTTATTATTAAAGAAGGGTTAGATTTCCATTCATGCTTTCTTTGAATATCATTCTTGATACTCCTTGAATTAATTTGAAAAAGGTTCCACCTACACTTAATTTGAAAACTATCTTTGGAATCACATTCGATGTGCTCTCATAATAATTTACTCTGAAATTATCTTAATTGGCTCTGATCTATGATAATTAATCTTATCCTGACATTATTGCCTTGAGTTATATGATTCATATTTGTACAATAATTCGACATGCAATCAGAGTACAATAAGGAAAAGGAATATTTGAGTATCATTTACTACTTTGTGCTTAATGTTTCATTATCTTGCAACCTTTTTGATGTTGTCAAAAAGGGAGAGAAATATCTGAGTATATGCTCATAGATATATATTTTCTACTTCAAACAACTTAGCTATGCATTACTTCTAGAACACAATATATTTTATATTGCATATACTCCAAGTTTTGTCATCATCAAAAAGGGGGAGACTGATGACCCAAAGATTGATTTAAAGATTGATTTTGATGATCACAAAATCTTGAAGTATAAATACTAATGTTTGTGTTGCAAGAAGAAAGATAATTTGTTTTGCAAGGAACATAGCAAGTTGGAAGAATAGAAGAAGACCTCAAAAGCTCTCAAAAAGTTGAAAAAAAGCTATGCTTCATTGGCCCAAGTTTTAAGTTCAAAGGATTCAAGTTGGAGGAGCAAATTCAAAGAAAAATTCAAAAGAATAGTCCTCGAGTCGACTACTGGAAGTTCAGAGTCGACTCTGGCACTCTGGAGTTTCAAGGAACAGTGCTCGAGTCAACTTCGAAACTCTGCGAGTCGACTCGGACTGAGAACAGACAAAAAGATAGAGAGTTGATTTTCAGCGCTACAGTGCTCGAGTCGATTCCAACTTCCGTGCTACAGTGCCCGAGTCGACTCCCAGCTACAGTACCGGCAGACTTCTATTCACGAGTCGACTCCTGTTTTAGCCGAGTCGACTCCTACTTTGTGCTTAATGTTTCATTATCTTGCAACCTTTTTGATGTTGTCAAAAAGGAGGAGAAATATCGGAGTATGCTCATAGATATATATTTTCTACTTCAAACAACTTAGCTATGCATTACTTGAAAGTGAATCCTAGGTTCTTCGGTGTTAAGCATGCTGATTTTTTTTTTTTAAAAAAAAAACCATGGCTGAACCTGATCGGGTTGCCTACGTACCCCTTCATAAGGGGGATCAAGCCATACGTAGCTCTTTTTAAGTTTTAAAATGCAGCGGAAAAATCGAATCAAACAATTTAATTCATGCATGCTTACAAGATCAAATCTAGAAATCAGCACCTTAAGAACACATAGGATTATGCCGGAATCATTTAAACAATTATGCTAAAACTTTCATGCATGATTAACTATCAGATCTAAAACTTAAGAACTCTATTCCGATTAATCTCCGAATATCCATCGAATGGATTCTGGAGATAACTCCGTGAGGAGCCCCAAAGGATGGTAAAACCCCCGGGAATCAGACCTAGACTCTGACTCCAAAATAAAATATTGATGTGGGATTAATACCTTTTATGATGGAAGAAACTTATGGATCTGATCCTTGACTTCGCAGCCTCGCACACGAATGGCCTCTATGAGAAGTACACGCGAAGCCCTAGGTAGATCGTCTTCCGCGGGAGTGCTAGCTCGCGCAGGAACGCAGCAATGGCTGAAGCTTTCTCCTTCTAAACACTCAACCTTTGATTGTTCTTCAAGGAGATGGAGGATGGACGTGAGGAAGAAGGAGAAGAAGGGATGGAGGCCCTCAGGGAATTTTTTCAGAATTTTTTGAAACCTCTAAATATGGTATATCTTGAACCCAAGGCATGGGGGTCTTTTATAGCCAAAAGATCCCCCCACGTATCACACCTAATTTAGCCAACTAATTTGGCTGATAAAATTCCCAAAAACTTCTTGTGGTTTGACAGCTAAGAGGAGATAAACATATCCAAATTTCGTACATTTTGGATCCCTAAAAGATAGGAATTCATGCGTCCAAAGTTCAGCTGCAGACCACCCTATTTCATGCACCATGCAATCCCTACAAATTAGGAAATTTATCTAAATCATTCTAGAAAGATTTAAGGTGCTATTTTTATAGGAATTATAGCCCCACGCCTCCTCTCTTCTCACGCCAATTTTTGGCCAAAAATAAAGAGGATAGGCATAGAAAATATTGGGAATAAATTAAGGTGTCATTCTTCTCTAAGAAGATAAGGATGGGTTCCTAAAATTTAGGGATTCTTCTTCTTATCCAATTCTGATTATTTGGACTCATAATCCTTATCAAATAAGGTCTTCTAATTGATTTGGATCAAGCCCAATCCAATTGGGTCAAATCCCATCAATTGGGTCAAGCTCAATCTACTAGGGTTGAACCCAATCCAATTGGGTCAAACCCTGATGCAGCCCAAATTGAATCCTATTCAATTTGGCTCAACCTAAGCTTAATTACTCAATCAAATTGAGTTCATTAGCAATCTAATTGCTAATTAATCCTCAAATAATTTAATAATTATTTTAATGCAATTTTTGCTTAGGATAATTTGTCAATCGAATTGACCAAATTACCCCTGAATGATTCTTAATCATCAATCAGCCATTTGATCAACCTAGAAACTTCTATGCGTGTGACCTCATAGGTTCGAACCTAAGCCAGTAGTATAGGAACGTCTTCCTATACTAATCGATGTGACCATCTAGCAATGGTACCCGACGTCCAGATAGGCCGAATATATGCGAAGCAAATATTCTGCAACCCTGGACTATGGTTACTGTATAATTCAATCCCTTTGACTCCTAATGCCAGGATGACTTAGAGCTCACTGTCAACCCTATAATTAGTACATCCATTATGTGATTAACTTTAGATATCCCGTGACTCCTCACTGAGATTACCCTGGCCAAGGTTTTGCTAAATTAATCACAAGACATTATCTCCTGTTTGCAGGAGGGGTCAATTCCATCTCGACTCACAACTGACTATGCAAGTACTTGACTGCACCCAGTGACCTTCCGTCACTGAATTAGAAATTCAGGTAGTCCGGTACCAAAGTACAGTGAGTTGCTTGCTAGTCACAGGTTGCGATCTCAGGTCAGAGGGCCAAACTTATACCCATATCCACTCGGAACATCTCTCGACAGTAGAGCGTTCCGGAATTGGTCACGTTCAGTGAAATGTACTCCTACACTTTACCTGTATGGCATACCAGTGTCTCCACACTCCTTGGTTAAGAGGACAACCAACGTATATGTCACACAACGACCTAATCTTGATAATGTTGTCGTCCTAGTAACAACATATTATTTGGTCGCGAACAAGTTTAAGGACTCAAAGATAAATCCTCCTTTATCATAACATAAGTCCTAAGGACTTCATGATATAAGAGTTCATTTGAAGATGAAATGATGAATAATGCCAAATAATACTTTATTAATTTGTCAATTTATTTACAAATTTCAATCATCAATATGCTGACGATTGACATTTAGGATACAATTCCCAACAACTCCCACTTAGCCTAAAGCCAATCGGCACAGTATCTAATACCCATCTTCGACTTGTGTTCGTTGAACTCTTTGATGCGGAGGACTTTGGTAAATGGGTCAGCCAGATTTTCTTTTGTGTCAATCTTCTGAAGATCAATATCACCTCGTTCTATAATCTCTCGAACCAGGTGATAGCATCGCAGAATATGCTTGGTCCGCTGATGTGCTTTAGGTTCCTTTGCCTGAGCTATGGCTCCAGTGTTATCACAAAATATAGGAACTGGACCATCAATGGAAGGTGCCACTCCCAGCTCGGTGATGAACTTGCGCAACCATACGGCTTCCTTGGCTGCATCAGATGCTGCAATGGATTCTGCTTCACATGTAGAATCTGCCACTGTATGCTGCTTGGAACTCTTCCAGCAGATGGCCCCACCCTTAAGAGTGAAGATATATCCCGACACGCTCTTGCTATCATCTTGATCTGACTGAAAACATGAATCGGTATGTCCCTCAAGTTTTAAGTCAGAATCACCGTACACAAGCCACTGATCTTTAGTATTTCTCAAATACTTAAGGATGGTTTTTACAACCTTCCAGTGGTTGCTACCTGGATCAGACTGGTATCTACTCACTACTCCTAGTGAGTATGCCACGTCTGGTCTAGTACATGTTATGGCATACATTATAGATCCCACTGCCGAAGCATATGGAATTCTATCCATACTCTCTCTTTCTTGAGAGGTTGTCGGACAATCCCTTTTAGAGAGGTTAATTCCATGGCCCATTGGAAGATAGCCTTTCTTGGAATTAATCATACTGAACCTTTTCAGTATAGTATCAATGTATGTGGATTGGGATAATCCAAGCAATCTTCTAGATCTATCTCTATAGATCTTCATCCCTAGGATGTAAGATGCTTCTCCCAAATCCTTCATGGCAAATTGAGATGATAGCCAAACCTTTATTCCTTGTAATGCAGGAATGTCATTCCCGATTAAAAGAATATCATCCACATACAAAACAAGAAATATAATAACTGAACCATTTGCCCATTTATAAATGCAAGGTTCCTCTTCATTCTTAATGAAGCCATATGATTTGATCACCTTATCAAATCGTATGTTCCAACTCCGTGAAGCTTGCTTTAATCCATAAATGGAATTTTGAAGCTTGCACACCTTAGACTCATCTGCAGATATAAAACCTTCAGGTTGCATCATATACACCTCCTCTTCTAAATCTCCATTTAGAAAAGCGGTTTTAACACCCATCTGCCAGATCTCATAATCTAAGTGTGCTGCTATCGCAAGCATAATCCGAATGGATTTGAGCATTGCCACAGGAGAAAATGTCTCGTCATAGTCAATACCATAACGTTGACGATATCCCTTGGCAACCAGACAGGCTTTATAGGTCTCTAATTTTCCGTCTGCGCCCCGTTTTCTTTTGAAAATCCACTTACACCCTATGGGTTTAATCCCTTCGGGTGGGTCAACTAATGTCCATACATCATTGACCTTCATGGATTCCATTTCGGATTGCATGGCTCCAAGCCATGCATCAGAGTCATACCTCTGCATAGCATCCATATAGGTGATCGGATCCTCATCGTTTTCATCAAGTTCGACAGGATCCCCGTCCTGGACCAAGAAACCGTAGTATTTGTTCGGCTGACGTGGTACTCTACCTGATCGCCTTAATGGTGCATCTAAGATGGGTTCTGGATCTGATCTAATCAAATCCAACTCAACTAGTTCAGTAGATGGTGTCGGATCTTCTACATGTTGAACTTTCCTAAGCTCAACATTAGAGCTTTTAGTTCCTTCACTAAGCAATTCTTTCTCTAAGAAAACAGCTCTATTGCTTACGAATAACTTTTGTTCTTTAGCAAAGTAGAAGTAATATCCTTTAGTTTCTTTAGGATAACCAACAAAGAAACATTTGTCAGACTTGGGTTCAAGTTTGTCTGTCTTCAAACGTTTGACGTACGCTGGACACCCCCAAACCCTAAGGTGAGAGAGCATCGGCTTACGTCCAGTCCACATCTCATGTGGTGTTTTATTTACAGACTTACTTGGAACCTTATTTAGAATGTAGCAGGCTGACTCAAGAGCATATCCCCAAAAGGATATGGGCAGATCAGCAAACCCCATCATGGATCGAACCATGTCTAGCAGAGTTCGATTTCTCCTTTCTGATACACCGTTATATTGTGGTGTACCAGGAGGAGTCCATTGAGAGAGAATCCCATTTTCTCCTAGATATGTCAAAAACTCACTGGTGAGGTATTCACCTCCTCGATCTGATTGAAGAGTTTTAATACTCTTTCCAGTTTGTTTTTCTACTTCATTACGATATAATTTGAACATTTCAAATGATTTAGATTTATGTCTCATTAAATAGACATAACCATACCTAGAAAGGTCGTCTGTAAACGTAATGAAATATGAATACCCACCTCTAGCATTTGTGCTCATTGGCCCACATACATCAGAATGTACAAGGGTCAATAAGTCACTGGCTCGTTCACCTTTTTCGGTAAAAGGTGATTTGGTCATTTTACCAAGAAGGCATGATTCACAGGTTGTCAATGATTCATAATCATTAACATCGAGGATTCCCTCTTTACTTAACCTGTTCATCCTGTTCTTGTTAATATGACCTAGCCTATGATGCCAAAGGTAGACATCCGTGACATTATCTATTCTAGGATGCTAACTTGACGTGTACATTACATTAACAGGTTGTGATAACAAGTAGATGCCATTGCTCAATTGTCCATTCATTATAGTAACACCATTCATAATGATATCACAAGAATATTTCTTTATTGAAATTTCATAACCGTTCATGGCCAAAAGGCCTACGGAAATTACATTCAATAAGAATGTAGGACAATAGTGACAATCACTCAAGACAACTACATGAGAATTGAAAATAAGTTTGAGATTTCCTAAAGCTAGAACTGGAACAGATCTTCCATCTCCAACATTCAGGAATCTCTCGCTGTTTTCAAATCTCTCATTGACCTGAAGTCCTTGCAACGTATTGCATATATTAAACGGACTTCTAGTATCTAATACCCAGGTCAAATTATCACATATAGAGAAATTACAAGGTGTTATCATATAAATACCTTGATCAGCAACTGATTGCCCTTTTCTCTTGCTTAGCCTGTTCGGGTCAAGTGAGGTAAGGTACTGAGGACAATTCCTCTTCCAATGCCCCTGCTTCTTACAATAGAAGCATTCTGACTTTGGTCATCCTTAATCCTTTTTGTCTGACTATGCTGAGTTTTCAGCTTTCTATACCAATTATTGAAGTTGGGACCAGTCAACTTGTCATTATCCAATAATGAGCGAAGTGACAAACTTGTGGCCATTTCTACATAAAAGAAAATTTGGCTATTAGTATATGAATTGACTAAACACATTAGACTTGGACTTTAGTCTAAAGGTACTCCCACTATTTTATACAAATTGGTAGCCTCTACCTCCAATTTGAAAAATTACTCCTAATTTTTTAGTGGGCACTAGAACCCAATAGATCGCATATAGGCCCGAGTGTGGCTCGGCTAACCCATATGCACCTATTGGTAGGTTCTAAACCAGTTGCTTCACCAAGCAACTTCTAGTGATAATTTTGCCCTAGGTTCTTCGGCAGGCGTGGGGCGCCTCCACCGAATACCCTAGTCAGGTCCAACCATTAAATGATAGGGTTAAGTCTAATCAACTAATAGACGACCAAGCCCGAGTGTGGCTCGGCTCACCTGACCGTCTATTGAAGGTACACTTAACTCATCATATATTGAATGACAATTCCAATGCTTGATAAGTACCAGGCGTGTCGCGCCTCCAATAATTATCAAAGCATTGGACCCATTATCATCCAACTTAATGGGAGGCTATGACCTAGTTATCCCCATAACCATTTCATTTTAAGGACCTAATAATTTTAGAGGATTTCTTAATTAGGATAGATAAAAAGATCCGGTTAGTCTAATTTCTCCCACTGACTTCACCAAATCAGATTAGACTCAAACCGGTTAAGGAGGCACCTAAATCAGTCAAACTGATTTTTCTTATAGACATGGGCTAACTCGAATCATTAAGTGATCCAATCAAAATGTGATTGACCATGTCGGCCAGGTAAGTGAGATCGGTGGAAGGGATATGCCATTAACTCGGTAAAGACGAATCAGTGCGAGTAGCTCCCAATTAAAAACCACCGGTCAAAACTGCCAAACTTACCTTAGACACCGACTGGTTAATCAATTTTGATTTGATTACTCAAATGACTCGGGCTACACCTCTGAGCCTAAATCAAGTTCCATCTTGGTCTAATCAAAGACATGGACTTGATCCATCTACAACTATTGTAAATTGACCTAGAATTTTCTTGACCTAATCTAATTACTACTTAATTAGATTTGATCAATTAATTCTATTTGTCCATGCATGATTCTAACCTTAGGTCTAACCCAATCCTAGAAACTTGATTCAAGCTAACCCATATGCCCAAATAATTATGCAATGTCAATTAATTGAGTTACAATTCTATTTCATAATACTTAATTCTCAATTAAGTTTAGACTTATGAAAGTTTTGATCATTGCATATTTCTTTTTAATTACATATTAATTACAATCTTTCAGTTCTTAAAACATATTTTCAGATCTGAGTTTTTGTAATTAATCACATGTAATCAGATTTAATTCATGTTTAAGTCATTATATTTAATGTTCATGCATCACATATACATAACAACATGAATTAATACAAACAACATATATCTTATGTATTTATTTTTTCACTTTTATTTTTAGATCTGATTTGTTCATTAAAATCAGAGATCATATAAATCATAAACTTTATTTAGATCTAATCTAAATAATATTATAATTTCAGATTTATTCATGTTACTAATCCTAACACAAACATGCATCATATGCATCCAAAATTTCAGATCTACTTAATCATGCATAATCAGCAATTAAATCAATCATAAAAAATACTTTAGATCTAATCTAAATATGTTAATGATTTCAGATTTAATTACAAGAATTAAAACAAAAAAGTTTAAATATGAACCTGGCTCTGATACCACTGAAAGTGAATCCTAGGTTCTTCGGTGTTAAGCATGCTGATTTTTTTTTTTAAAAAAAAAACCATGGCTGAACCTGATCGAGTTGCCTACGTATCCCTTCATAAGGGGGATCAAGCCATACGTAGTTCTTTTTAAGTTTTAAAATGCAGCGGAAAAATCGAATCAAACAATTTAATTCATGCATGCTTACAAGATCAAATCTAGAAATCAGCACCTTAAGAACACATAGGATTATGCCGGAATCGTTTAAACAATTATGCTAAAACTTTCATGCATGATTAACTATCAGATCTGAAACTTAAGAACTCTATTCCGATTAATCTCCGAATATCCATCGAATGGATTCTGGAGATAACTCCGTGAGGAGCCCCAAAGGAGGGTAAAACCCCCGGGAATCAGACCTAGACTCTGACTCCAAAATAAAATATTGATGTGAGATTAATACCTTTTATGATGGAAGAAACTTATGGATCTGATCCTTGACTTCGCAGCCACGTACACGAATGGCCTCTATGAGAAGTACACGTGAAGCCCTAGGTAGATCGTCTTCCGCGGGAGTGCTAGCTCGCGCAGGAACGCAGCAATGGCTGAAGCTTTCTCCTTCTAAACACTCAACCTTTGATTTTTCTTCAAGGAGATGGAGGATGGACGTGAGGAAGAAGGAGAAGAAGGGATGGAGGCCCTCAGAGAATTTTTTCAGAATTTTTTGAACCCTCTAAATATGGTATATCTTGAACCCAAGGCATGGGGGTCTTTTATAGCCAAAAGATCCCCCCACGTATCACACCTAATTTAGCTAACTAATTTGGCTGATAAAAATCCCAAAAAATTTTGGTGGTTTGAAAGCTAAGAGGAGATAAACACATCCAAATTTCGTGCATTTTGGATCCCTAAAAGATAGGAATTCATGCGTCCAAATTTCAGCTGCAGACCACCCTATTTCATGCACCATGCAATCCCTACAAATTAGGAAATTCATCTAAATCTTTCTAGAAAGATTTAAGGCGTCATTTTTATAGAAATTATAGCCCCACGCCTCCTCTCTTCTCACGCCAATTTTTGGCCAAAAATAAAGAGGATAGGCATAGAAAATATTAGGAATAAATTAAGGTGTCATTCTTCTCCAAGAAGATAAGGATGGGTTCCTAAAATTTAGGGATTCTTCTCCTTATCCAATTCTGATTATTTGGACTCATAATCCTCATCAAATAAGGTCTTCTAATTGATTTGGATCAAGCCCAATTCAATTGGGTCAAGTCCCATCAATTGGGTCAAGCTCAATCTACTAGGGTTGAACCCAATCCAATTGGGTCAAACCCTGATGCAGCCCAAATTGAATCCTATTCAATTTGGCTCAACCTAAGCTTAATTACTCAATCAAATTGAGTTCATTAGCAATCTAATTGCTAATAAATCCTCAAATAATTCAATAATTATTTTAATGCAAGTTCTGCTTAGGATAATTTGTCAATCGAATTGACCAAATTACCCCTGAATGATTCTTAATCATCAATCAGCCATTTGATCAACCTAGAAACTTCTATGCGTGTGACCTCATAGGTTCGAACCTAAGCTGGTAGTATAGGAACGTCTTCCTATACTAATCGATGTGACCATCTAGCAATGGTATCCGACGTCCGGATAGGCCGAATATATGCGAAGCAAATATTCTGGAACCCTGGACTATGGTTACTGTATAATTCAATCCCTTTGACTCCTAATGCCAGGATGACTTAGTGCTCACTGTCAACCCTATAATTAGTACATCCATTATGTGATTAACTTTAGATATCCCGTGACTCCTCACTGAGATTACCCTGGCCAAGGTTTTGCTAAATTAATCACAAGACATTATCTCCTGTTTGCAGGAGGGGTCAATTCCATCTCGACTCACAACTGACTACGCAAGTACTTGACTGCACCCAGTGACCTTCCGTCACTGAATTAGAAATTCAGGTAGTCCGGTACTAAAGTACAGTGAGTTGCTTGCTAGTCACAGGTTGCGATCTCAGGTCAGAGGGCCAAACTTATACCCATATCCACTCGGAACATCTCTCGACAGTAAAGCGTTCCGGAATTGGTCACGTTCAGTGAAATGTACTCCTACACTTCACCTGTATGGCATACCAGTGTCTCCACACTCCTTGGTTAAGAGGACAACCAACGTATATGTCACACAACGACCTAATCTCGATAATGTTGTCGTCCTAGTAACAACATATTATTTGGTTGCGAACAAGTTTAAGGACTCAAAGATAAATCCTCCTTTACCATAATATAAGTCCTAAGGACTTCATCATATAAGAGCTCATTTGAAGATGAAATGATGAATAATGCCAAATAATACTTTATTAATTTGTCAATTTATTTACAAAATTCAATCATCAATATGCTGACGATTGACATTTAGGATACAATTCCCAACATTACTTCTAGAACACAATATATATTTTATATTGCATATACTCCTAGTTTTGTCATCATCAAAAAGGGGGAGACTGATGACCCAAAGATTGATTTAAAGATTGATTTTGATGATCACAAAATCTTGAAGTATAAATACTAATGTTTGTGTTGCAAGAAGAAAGATAATTTGTTTTGCAAGGAACATAGCAAGTTGGAAGAATAGAAGAAGACCTCAAAAGCTCTCAAAAAGTTGAAAGAAAGCTATGCTTCATTGGCCCAAGTTTCAAGTTCAAAGAATTCAAGTTGGAGGAGCAAATTCAAAGAAAAATTTAAAAGAATAGTCCTCGAGTCGATCCTGGAAGTTCAGAGTCGACTCTGGCACTCTGGAGTTTCAAGGAACAGTGCTCGAGTCGACTCCGAAACTCTGCGAGTCGACTCCGACTGAGAGCAGACAAAAAGACAGAGAGTTGATTTTCAACGCTACAGTGCTCGAGTCGACTCCAACTTCAGCGCTACAGTGCTCGAGTCGACTCCCAGCTACAGTACCGGCAGACTCCTATTCACGAGTCGACTCATGTTTCAGCTGAGTCAACTCCTGCTTCAGCCGAGTCGACTCGAGCATGCTGGGAGGCATAACGGCTAGTTTTTTCTTGACTCCAACGGCTCTATTTTTGTCTCTAACGGCTAGGTTTTTATTCCCATGCCATCCAAAGTTATAAAATCAAGGGGAGAGCTAGGGAAGAAGGGAGGGAAGTGGGAGAGAACACTTTGGAAAGAGATTTCAAGAAAAAATCTTCCAGAAGCAAAAAAGGGCCATTCAAAGCAAAAGAGAGAGAAGAAGAGCATCCGAGTGAATCCCAAAGCTTCCTCTTCAACTGTGTGCTGCCTCAGTGATCCTCTACCTCGTGCCAAATCAGAAGAGAGTCAAGTAAAGAAGAAGCCGAGTTCCTTCATCTACAAATTTGTTTGAGGGCTTCTTCTCTTTACTTTACTTGTTTATATTTGCTATATTTGCTTAGTTAAGAAGCTTGTATTTGCTTTAAATTCTTAGTCTAATATCTTGTAACTTGATTCAATCAAGAGATTGAATCAAGGTATTAAGGTTTGTTGGTGAGCCAAAGAAAAAACCAACGGTGTTAAGGTTTGTTGGTGAGCCAAAGGGAAAACCAACGGTGTAAGGTTGTGGTTGGTGAACCGGAGAAAACCAACTGCGTTGGATTGTGAGCCCGTGAAAACAATCGGATTGGTTCTAGTCGGTGAGCCTGTCAAAACCGACCAAGTTCGTTGTGAGCTTGTAAAACAATCGGCTGTAATCTAAGGGATTATAGTGAAATTCCCAAAAGGTCTTGGAGAGTGGATGTAGGTGCTGGGGTGCACCGAACCACTATATATCTTTGTGTTTGTGATGCCTTATTTCTTGCGTTTCATGCCTTACATACATACTTGACTGTGTAATATCTCTAGCTTTATTTCCTAATTGATTATAAGAGATTGTTTAGAACTTGCTTAGCTTTCACTCTATTCTTACAATTCACATAGATTAAATTGATCATACAACTATAAGTTAATTTAGGATCAATTGCCCCCTAAACCCATAGTATAATTGCTCTAGCTTAATTTGTCACTACATAACTTGTAATTGCCTAGAGTTTAAGTAAGTAACATCTTATCATTCCGCTGCATTCAATTTAAAGTAAAAAATTAGGAAACACAATTTTTAGAAAACCCAATTCACCCCCCCTCTTGGGTTGTCATCTTGGGCAACACCAAGTCTGATGAACAGTAAGTTGAGTCGACCCCAGAGAAGTTTGGGTCGACCCCAGTACGGATAAAGGCATAACGGCTAGTTCTGCAAAAGTGCTTTTTGACCTCCCAATGGCTAGTAACGGATAGTTTTTCAAATCTAACCAATGGGAAGTGACCAAGAGAGGTGGGCAAGTATTTAAAGTGACACTATTCATCAGAGGAAGGATCTTTTGCCAAGAAATCAAAGTTCATTCAAGAAAAAGTAAGCCCTAGTATCCTTCACAAGGTTCTCCATTTAAGTCTCAAAAAGGAGGTGGTTGAGCAATCTGAGTGTGTATTCAACAGCTCCACCAAACCATTGTGAAGTGAAGGAACCTTGGCAAAGAAGAGAAGAGCATCCTCAAAGCGATAACTATTTTTTCATCTCTTCTATTAGTGTAAAATTGTTATATTTGCACTTTTAGGAGTTTCAAACTCTTTCTTCTTTATTACTTTGTAAGGTTTACTGGTGAGCCCGTAAAATCAACGGTGAAGGTTTGGTGGTGAGCCCGCAAAACCAACATAGGTTTTTGGTGATCCCGGAAAACCAAAGTGTAAAGGTTTTTGGATTGTGAGCCCGGAAAACAATCCAATTGTAATCCGCGGAATTATAGTGAATTTCCAAGGGGACGCTTGCGGAGTGGACGTAGGTGCTTAGGAGAGCACCGAACCACTATACTTATTGTGTGTTTGTATTGTGTATTGTTCTAACTTCACTACACGCACTCAATTAAAATTAACTAAACCACTTACTCATCAATTGACTTAATTAAGGGATTAAAAATTTAGAAAAACCAATTCAACCCCTCCCCCCCCCTTCCCTCTTGGCTTGTCACCTTGGGCAACACATGGATATTTAGACATTTTATTCTGACATTATGAAGCCCATTATTTTGGTCTAACACATAAATATATTGCCCTAACTATATAGCATGAAGTTCATATATATAATTTATGCTCTGATAAATCATGCTTTACACTTCAAGTTTCATGTATGTATACACACATAATTGATAAAGATTTATTAAGAAAAGATTTTAATTCTAAAGCAGACAAAGGAAAGAGACAATGGTTCTTGAAGACTTTGTTGCCCAAATAGACAACCCAAGAGGGGGGGGGGGGTGAATTGGGTTTTTAAAATAATTTGGCTAATTAAAACTTTGAGGATGATTAATTAAAAACTATAGCAAGTTATTTAATTAAAGCCTAGTGCTGTGAGTAATGTGCGGGGAAGAAGATGAGAGACAATGCACTACAAACACAAAGTTTTATAGTGGTTCGGAGCTAACCCTTGCTCCTACGTCCACTCCCCAAGTCTCACTTGGGAATTTCACTATAACCCTCTTAGATTACAGCCGGTTGTTTTGCAAGCTCACAACCAAACTTGTTGTTTTACGAGCTCACAACGAACTCGGTCGGTTTTCCCAGGCTCACCGACTAGAACCAACCCCGATTGTTTTTCCGGGCTCACAATCAAACCCTTACACACGTTGGTTTTAACTTGGCTCACCAACCAACCTTAAACCCCTTGATTCAATCCCCCGATTGAATCAAGTAAATACAAGAGATAGAAGAAAATAGAAAATAGCTTCTCAAAAAGCAGATTTAAAACAATATAATCGTAAAGGAGTTAGAAGCCCTCAAACGCTTTTAAGCTGGTGAAGAGGTATGGCTTCTGGAACTCCGGTCTCCTCTTGAAAGAGTGGTCGACTTGAATGCAGGAGGAGGAAGCTTTGATTGTTGGGAAGAAGTTGTTGGAGCAGTAAATGCAGATCTTCCCTTTTTCGTTTAAGAGCACTTGGAGAGCTTGAAAACTTGAATGCTTGGAGTGGAATATCTATTTTCTACCTTGCTACAGTCCTCTGTGGCTATTTAAGCCAACCCCCACGGAAACTAGCCATTACTCTGCTTTTTCTGGCCGCTCTGCACACTCTGCGCAGCCTGACAATATGACCGTTGGTGGGTTGGAGTCGACTCGCGCGATCAGGAGTCGACTCGGCTGTAGCAGGAGTCGACTCACGCTTTTCCGGAGTCGACTCGGCAACTGTTTCCAAATTTGAATTAAAGTTGCCATCTAGACTGGGAGTCGACTCGTCTTGACCTGGAGTCGACTCGCCAACTTCTGGAGCTGACCTGGCAATTTTGGAGTCGGCTCATCCACTGAAGTCCGTGGATCCAATTTTGAATTTTGTCCACTCGAGTCGACTCGACTGTCCTGGGAGTCGACTCGAATCTCAGAGCCCGAACTTCCGATTCTCTGTCTTTTGGCTCATCCAGTCTTGGAGTCGACTCGAATTTCCTTGGAGTCGACTCGGCTCTCAGTTTCCGAAAGTTGGTCTTCTGTCTGTTGATGGTCGCTCAGTCTCGGAGTCGACTTGCGTACTACGGGAGTCGACTCGAATCTCAGAGTCCGAAAATCGTTCTCTGACTTTTTCCTTGTGTTCCTCTGAGAGTCGACTCTTACCTTCTTTGGAGTCGACCTGCCAACCATTGGAGTCGACTCGCGTTCCACTGGAGTCGACTCGAATCTCAGACCCGAAAACTGCTCTCTGACTTTTCTTTGTGTTTCTCTTGGAGTCGACTCTTACTACCCTGGAGTCGACTCGTTGAACATTGGAGTCGACTCGCGCACTTCGGGAGTCGACTCGTTGACAGTTTCTGAGTTGAAGCTTTCTGTCCTTCTGTCTGTTCTCAGTCGGAGTCGACTCGTACTGATCTGGAGTCGACTCGAGCTCGTGCCAGTGAACTTGATACGCTTGGAGTCGACTCGTGATACTCGGGAGTCAACTCGAGTCTCAGACTTTGGTTCAGCAGACTTCTTACCTTATCCAAAATACTATGAACCAAATCTAGAGACACTTGGACAGGATTTTCACTCACTCAATTGAATTCATTAGTAATCACAAGATATACTCAAATGCTTTGAGCTCATCAAAATCAAATGGGGTTTTAATCAATCACTCCACAATCTCCCCCTTTTTGATGATGACAAAACTTTGAGTATATGTAAAATGAATTGCTCATAAAATAATGAAGTAAAATCCATAAATGAATTCAAATGTCTGATAATTTAATTTATCCAAGTTTGAAAGGAGTGAAACATTAAATTTCGGAGTTAAAGCTCCCCTTTCATTTGGAATTATATAAGCCTTCATATTATGCAATCAATTGTTTGGCTTATATGTCATTAATGATTTAGCTTGATTAAGATTCAGATTCTCCCCCTCAACATATGCATTCAACTATGTTTTGATTCTCTGAATTTCCTTTTAATGCTTTGAAGTTTTTGAACTGAATTTTATCTTTTTAGAGAGAAAATCTGTCAATTTGTTCTTGAGTAGGATTCAGCTAATCTCCGAATATCCCTTGAATAGATTCTGGAGATTACTCCATTAGGAGCCCCAAAAGAGAGATAATGAGCCTCGAGGTACCGAATCCACTTAGAACAAATTTGAGTGTGTTTTTAAGAGTTTATCTTTTTATTTATTTCCATTGATTTCTTTTACATATTTTTCATATTTCTCCCCTTTTACACATTTTATACGTATTTCTCCCCCTTTTTGTCATCATACCAAAAAGGAGGTAATCACACACAATCAATGGCACAAATGGCACAACCCATCATCAAATGGCAC
>NW_024068794.1:0-7500 GCF_009389715.1 Phoenix dactylifera
TTCTTTATTCTGCTCTTTCATGTAAATTACTTGAGAATAACAAAAAGAGAGAGAGATAAAGAAAAGAGAATGGATATTATTCAAGAGTAAGTAAAATCTAAGTGAAAGACCAGGAATATCTTCAATCCTTAAGAAAAAGGCAAAACAAGCATACATACATTCGGGGGCACCAATTGTGAGACTAATTATGTAACATTACCTTGGATAGAGATAAGAATCCGTAATTAATTACAGGAAAAAGGGTTTGACATGTTGATTCATTTTAAACCCCTCCTATATTTGCTCTCATCCTAAGGGATTGGTGTCGCAATGGGGAGGGCTAGTGGTAGCGTACCCTGACTACTAATTTGAACCCAACCTATTCGGTTGTAGGGCATATTAGGGACGGCACAAGAGGGAGGCTAGTGGTAGTACTCGTGCCCCTTCCAACTCCACCGGATAGGGAGCAAATAGAGTATAGAGCATAGAAAAGTAATACCAAAAGAAATGAAGATTAGAATGTTCACTAAATGGTTAAAGGAAGAAATCAAAAAATAAGGAAATTGAATGACAAGATAAATGAAAGTATATAAAAAGCTTGTGAAAAGCCAAATGAAGTTTCGATCACTTGAAAAACACACCTTAAGGATAAAATCAGTGTAAGAATTATATATAAATAGGGAGAGTTTATTTGAAAAAGAATAAATTTTGATCTTTGACATGCTTGCTCTTAATGTTTTAATACATGATGTTATGACTTAATGCATATTGAGTTTTGCATGTGACATGATATTTGAATATGTGTCTTCAATATTCAAATAACAAAGATCTTTCCTAAATATACACGGTAATGCTTCAGGCCTATAAAATTTGATTGAAACATGGTATTACCAACAACAACATCATTCTGTTTTAATGAATATATTTTGAAAAATAAAAGAAAAGCATAATTTGAATTGCAAATTAGGGCAAAATGAATTGATTCTGATTTATCTTTTATCTTGCCTAACATTAGAGACATCATGTCCTCCAATTTGTACTAAAATTCAATATGAATTACAAAGATTCTGGATGTGCTCTAATGTTCTTGAAATATGTATTTTCAATCGTAATGATTTAAGATGAGCTACAATGAGAAGATACATATCTCAAATTACAACTTTGAAAGCCTCCTTGAGAATCTTTATGAAATTCAGAATCTGATTTTATATAAAAGCTTAAACTCAATATGAATTTCTAGATAAAATTACAGCTTAAGAAAAATAGAATAATTCTGATGCCTTGATTGCTTGCCCCGATACGCATCTGAAACATATCATTTCTTATCTTCAAAGTGTACTAATATTGGTCTGAATGATGTGTCTTTTTGATGATCTTGATTGCAAACAAATATTTTTAATATATGATTTTATTTTGATATTGAAAAGATTTATTGTGCTTCATATATACATTGCTGAAAAACTTTGATTAAGAAATTGAGTTCTATAAATACATATACTTCAATGATCATCTATATATTTTTTTTCTCTCCTACATTGTTAAAGACTTTCATCAAAATATATATGTATATATATTATTAAAAGAGTGAATGATTCTCAAGTCTAGAAATATTTCAGCTCACTCAAATGATTCTTAAAAGAAAGAAAATGTAAATGCTTTTGAAAGAATTTGAGCTTCAAATGAATCATTTTCTGATTAATATTTCAGTACATTTTCTCAAAGATTAAGAGGAAGCATAACTTGTTCTTAAAAGATTAAAAAGAGTGATTGCTATAAATTTTGAATAATTCTAGATCACTCTACATTCTTGATATCATAAAGGTTCAGTTTTATTCACGTTTATCATTAAAATCTGAAATTCAACTAAAGATAAGAGAAAGAATACTAAATGTAAAGTGGTATTAAACTTTGTGCTTCATTGAATATCTTTGAAAGTTGGATTTTATCTGTACTTAATTGGTAAATCACTTGTTTTGAAAACTAAGTGAAAAGGATTCCATTTGTCTTAGTATTGGAAATTTACTTTGGAATCTACTAATGAGCTCTTATTGGCTTGCACTTTAGTGTTTTCAATCATGAGCCAATTCATTTTAATTGATTTTGATGCTATGATCTTTAAAGGAGTAAAAGAAAGTCTTTAAGAGAGGTTTAAAAGAACTTTCAAAGCCCTGAATTTTATATATCCTACATTGCATAAATTCATGTCTTGGTATCTATGCTCCAATACTTTTATATCATGAAAGAACTTTGAAGTCATTAAAAATTAAGGATTCAACATAATCTTATATTTTTTGAGTATATAAGTTTTGATCTTTATCTGCTCTTATACTATACTCTAAAAATTAATTAGATTGCTCTCATGTTGCTATATACTTAATATATTAAAAAAAAAGGAGATATTGGATTTTCATTCGTGCTTTCTTTGAATATTATTCTTGATACTCCTTGAAATAACTTGAAAAAGATTCCATCTACACTTGATTTCAAAACTATCTTTGGAATCTACATTTAGAGATCACTTCTGGCTTACATTCTAAATATCTCATTCCTAAAGCCAAACACATAGAAATAAGATATGATTTTATTAGGGATCATGTGCAAAATGGAAACATATGTATTGAGCATATATGCACTGAAAAACAATTAGCCGACATATTCACAAAACCCTTGAGTGAAGATAGATTCTGCACGCTAAGGAGGGAATTAGGCATATGTGATCCTTTTTATTGAAGAAATATAAAAAGGAGCAAGTAGCCTCATGATACATTCCTCCAATTTCCAAAACCCATGAAACATGAGTCAAACTTGTTATCTATAGATTCCTTACTCATGTATCATTGTTCCAGAAAGAATTTATACGGATTGGAAGCAAGAAAAATTTTTAGAAGCAAAAAGGAAGAGAAAAGAAAAGTTCTGCACTTGGGTCGACCCAACCCAGAATAGGGTCGACCCAACGTTGAGTCGACCCAAGAAAATTCTTGAGTCGACCCAACGTCGGGATCCCACTGTTAAAAGGGGGACCCCGTGAGCTATCTAGGGCACTATTTACCCTTTGTCCTCTTCCGAAAACCTTATTTTCACTCTCAAATCTTCTCCAATCATCTCCAAACAGTAGATTACTTCAAGATCTTGGAGAAATGGGACCCGAGAGAGCCGTAGCCAAGCGATCCGGGAGAGTCTCACGATCTTGTTTAGAGACTAGGATATGTATCTAGTTCTCATATGTATTTGGTGGTTATCATGCATCTTTAAACTTTGATTGAGGAGTATTGTATTTGCTTTTGCTTTTTGATATACTAAAATGTTCCTATTGTGATTAATGAAGTCTGAAGTTTGTTCTTAATTGCATCTTTTCCCATATATATGTTTTTGATGATAACAAAAAGGGGGAGAAGAGAAGGAAAGAGTATATAAAGGAGAAGAGAAGAAAAGAGTATATAAAGGGGGAGAAGAAAAGATAGAATATTCACTTTAAGAAAAGAAAGAGTATTTCATTTGAGAAGTTAAGAAAGAGTATTAATTTTGGGAGAAGTAAAGATAGTGTTTAAAGAAAGAGTATTAACTTTGTGAGAAAGAGTGAGTAAAGAAGTTATGAAACGAAAAGAGAAATAAATGGGCAAACAAATTGAAAATCATATAAGAAAGCTTATACATCTAAGGGGGAGCAATTTGCAACAATGAAATTGACTAAATCAAAATTTCCATCAAAGTTCAGAATTTGGCACATATAAATTCAGAATTTGGCACGCATCTCTCGCACCCCGATACATAACCTGAAACTCAGAGTTTATCTCCAATTTTTGAAGTTTCATTACTAATGAATTATAAATGAAAGGGGGAGCAATTCAAAAAGTCAAATTGGCAACATTTGAATGATATAGGGGGAGATTTCACAAGTATATATGAAAAGCTGAAATTCAGCAATTTAATCCCTTTTATAAACTGATTTTAAAGACAAGTATCAATAGGCTTATACTCTTTATTTTGTAATCATCAAAAAAGGGGAGATTGAGGATGATAGTGTTATTTTGATGATTAACAAGTAATTATCTAGAGCATGCTATAAGTTAAATTGATACTTCATTTATAAGTTCATTACTCTCAGTACATTTGTTTAATTGAAAATATATATATGGTCTTGTTCATTTGGATGAATCTAACCTTGAGAATGCAGCAAAGTGTGGATTGAGTCGACCCATAGGTTGATTGGGTCGACCCCGGCACATCTAGGAATCATCTGGCACACTCCTGCAAAAACAGCACAAATGAACAGTGAGTTGGGTCGACCCAAGGTAAGCATGAGTCGACCCAACCTCCAAAGAACCTCAAAACGCAAAGGAAGAATGCTCTCTGGATTCACTGAGAGGGTCGACCCACACAGTGGTTGAGTCGACCCAAGCTTGAGTTGACCCAAACTCTGAGAGGGTCGACCCAAAGGGCAAGACAGAAAGACAGACAGAAAACGGTTCTCTGGAATTACTGAGAGGGTCGACCCAAGAAGAATTTGAGTCGACCCAAGTGAACTTTGAGTCGACCCAAAGAATGGTTGGGTCGACCCATGGGAAGAAAGGCTGAAATTGAGGTTTCTGTAGTTACTGAGAGGGTCGACCCAAGAAATGGTTGAGTCGACCCAAGGCAAAGTTGGGTCGACCCAAGGACAGGTTGAGCCGACCCAAACACGGGCTGAACATAACGGCTAGTTGTGCAGAAATGCTTTTTGGACTCCCAACGGCTATAAACGGCTAGTTTCTTCAATCCAACGGTCAGAAAGGACTATTTGGATGTTGGAGAAGTATTTAAGAGGGAGTATTCATCAGAGGAAGCAAGCTTTTGGGAAAATACATTAAGTGCATTCAAGAGAGAACCCTAGCAAGGCAAGCTTCATCCAAGTGCTTCATTCAAGAATCAAAGAAAGGGATTGAGCAGATTCAAAGAGGCATCAAGAGCTCCATCCTCCCTTGAAGAGTGAAGCATCCTTGACAAAGAAGAGCAAAGCCACTTCAAAGCGATAAATACTTTCTAACTCTTCTTTGTAATTTATATTGTTTCATATGCTCATTTAGGAGTTTGAATCTTTTCTTTTCATTTGTTAAACACTTTGTAAAGGTTCGTTGGTAAGCCCGCAAAACCAACAAAGGTTTTTGGTGAACCCGGAAAACCAAAGTGTAAAGGTTCGTTGGTGAGCCCGCAAAACCAACAAAGGTTTTTGGTGAACCCGGAAAACCAAAGTGTATAGGTTCGTTGGTGAGCCCGTAAAACCAACAAAGATTTTTGGATTGTGAGCCCGGAAAACAATCCAACTGTAATCCGCGAGATTATAGTGAATTCCCAAGGGGTCGCTTGGGGAGTGGACGTAGGTGCTAAGGAGAGCACCGAACCACTATATATTGTTGTGTTTGTGTTGTGCATGTGCTTACATTTATTCTTGCATTATCTTCCATCTTTGTTCTAGTTTAACTCATTCAAATAATTTAAGAAAGCATCCACCGCACTTAATTAAGAAAACTTTTAAAACACCAAAATTTAAAAGAAACCAATTCACCCCCTCCCCTCTTGGCTTGTCACCTTGGGCAACACCCACCACGGGGTAGATAACCGAAGGCAACGAGGGACGGTGGATGCGCATATCCGAGCAGTGGCGATAGGGCCGGAGGGAGCACCGACAGGGCCGTGAGATTTTAAAGTACCGAGGGAATTTGCAAACCGGGCCCGCCCCTCCCCCGGTCCATCGCACGCCGATCGGGGGTCCGGCGCCCCGCGGGGGGCTGCCGGCATGCGCTCCCGGTGCAGGCATCGACGAGCCGCCCGCGACCTCCACTCGGGTCCGAGCCCCCAAGCGCGGATGCCGAAACGCGCCGCCCGCGGCAGCCCCACCCCTGCCACCCCATCGGGGCATCGGCGCAAGGCCCACCCTGGGGTAGATAACCGAAGGCAACGAGGGACGGTGGATGCACATATCCGAGCAATAGCGATAGGGTCGGAGCGAAGACCGAGGGGGTCGGGGGGTTTTAATGTTCCGAGGGAAGTTGGAAACGGGGCCCGCCCGGACGCCCGTCCCTCGCACGCCGATCGGGGGTCCGGCGCCCCGCGGGGGGCTGCCGGCATGCGCTCCCGGTGCAGGCATCGACGAGCCGCCCGCGACCTCCACTCGGATCCGGCGGCGCACGCGCGGATGGCGAAACGCGGCGGCCGCGGCTGCAGCCCCCCTACCACCCCGTTGGCGCGTCGGCGCAAAGCCCACCCCGGGGAGGATAACCGAAGGCAACGAGGGACGATGCATGCACATATCCGAGCAATACCGAGAAGGTCGGGGGGAAGACCGAGAGGCAAGGGGTGTTTAGAGTACCGAGGGAAGTTGCGAAAGGGGCCCGCCTGGACGCTCGCCACTCGCACGCGGATCGGGGGTCCGGCGTTGCGCGCCGCCGGCCAGCGCGATCCGGCGGGGCGCACGGAGGGCGCCGCCCATCGCCGGAGCTTGCTCGGTCATCTCGGACGCACGGACACGTGCGCGCCGCCGCGCAAGGTTCGGGCGGCGGGGCGGACGGTTCGCCGCCGCAGGCCATTCCCGCAGCCGGAACGTGGGCCCGGCGTTCCGCGCCGGCGGGCCGCGCAATCCGCCGGGGCGCACGGCGGGCGCCGCCCGTCGCCGGGGCTTCGCTCGGTCATCTCGGCCGCGCCGCCACGTGCGCGCCACCGTGGAAGGCTCGGCCGGCCGGGCGGACGGTTCGCCGCCGCAGGCCTTTCCCGCAGCACGCGCCCCTTCGCCCGAACGACCGCGGGACTCCGGTACGGCCTAGCCATCGGCCGCCCGGCGGCAAGCCGTCAGGGCCGCTCGATCCGCGTCGCGTGCCGGCCGCCGCTCGGGCCAGCCGGCCGGCTGCCGCACGTAACCTCTGACCTCATCAGCGGTCGATCCGCACCGTGCTGGTTTTCGGTGCGGACCCGTCGGGGCCGTGCGGCGCCGGCCGTCGCATCCGGTTCCGCGGGCGCCGCCCGGTTGCCTCCCGCCCTCGTGCGCTCGCGCCGGCCGGGCGACGCGGTGCCCGCGGGACTCGGGCACGGTTGAGCCGTCGGCCGCCCGGCGGCATGCCGCCGCCGCTCCGCGCCGCGTGCCGGCTGCGCTCCTCCCCGCGCCCGTCCGCGGGCGGGCCCGCCGCCGCTCGGCCTAGCCCCCCGGCTGCCGCACGTAACCTGCGACCTCGTCGGCGCTGGATGCGCGTCGTGACAGTTTTCGGTGGGGCGCCGCGGAGGCGCCGGGGCCCCGTGCGATGGGCCAGGGGGCGAACGGACGCCTCGGTCAGCCCGAACAGGGGACCGGCGACAAAGGAGAGCGGTCGCGCAAAACTTCGTGAGGGACGGGACGACGGGCCGACCGATCCGAAGCGCCGCGCACGGCCGCCGCATGGGCCGGCCGGAGGCATAGACCGAGCGCCGCGCCAGAGGAAGAGCGTGCCGGCTCCGTCGGGGACCAACTGCGCGCGGCACGTCCGAGCGAGACGACGGGCCGACACGGAAGGCCCG
>NW_024068794.1:12500-32500 GCF_009389715.1 Phoenix dactylifera
CACGTCGCGGCCGCGCGAGCGCCCAGGCGCGACAGCGGGACGGCACGCGTGTCCGAGAGGCCGATCGGCCTAGCGCGCCCGTCCTTGCGCGAACCCGGGCAACGGCCCGCCCGCCCGCGCGGCCCGGCCGCCCGGCCGCCCGCGCGACGCGCCCATCCGCGCGGGCCGCATGCGCAGAACCGAGCGACCACGCCGCGGCCGCGCGCGCGCCAAGGCGCGGGAGCAGGACGAAGCGCGCGCCCGAGCGGCCGATCGGCCCAGCGCGCCCGTCCTTGCGTGGCTCCGGCCAACGGCCCCGCGCACGCGCGGCGCGCCCTGTTGGAGGGTGGCTTTCGGCCCCAAGCCACCACACCAAGTCTTGCACGATCGCTTCCTTGCGAATGACATAGAGTTGTAAGAAATGGGCCGATCGGGTAACGCCGTGATGGTTCGTGCTTGTGCCGCATTGCGCCAAGCTCTTAAGTGACCGTGGGAACCAAGGCAAGGGGAGGGCCTACTGGCTGCAGCTTGACCCGACCCTTGATTTGAGAAGAAGACAATCAAACACAAGAAGATATGTGGAGATATAGGTAGAGGAACGCTTGATTGTTTCTATTTCCCAAAATGAAGCTTACACAAAATATCTAGAGGAAACTATGATGGGTTTCCCCTAGCCCAAGTCTTGGACAAACCCCAAGACCGAATACAAGAGACAAGGTCCCTCCCAAGCCACTAAGGTCGAAAACACAACAAGTGCTAAGATGTAAGATATATCATAAGATCCCCAAAATGATCCCCCCCAAGGCTCATTTATAGCCTTTCTAGTGTGCCCAAGGGTGGCTAAGGCATGGGGTGTTCATGGCCCATGTAGGGCCAAAGGCTTGGCCAAGGCATGGCCAAGCCTTAGGCATAGGCTGGCAGCAGGTCTGTGTTAGATGTATGCCCTAGAAGCCAATTTGGCTGACACATTTTTGATTCTAGGGACATAATTTTGTACTTGACTATTTATTATTGAATAAATAAAAGGCATCTTTTCATTCATATTGTTTATGTGTCTATGAATCGTCCAAGAAATTAATAAGATGATGATACATATTCTCAAGAGTTGAGAATTTGAGCCATGTATCATTGGTGATTAATTTCTAAATGCTCCTGATCAATGGATCATCACGAGGACGGTGATCGATCCGATCAGTGCACAGATCACTTTCCTTCTGGATGGACGAGACTTGAGTCCACAGTGTAGGGACACTGAAGTGATAGTGCAGGTGCTTGTTAGAGAACAAGGGTACTGAGCGTGACCAAGACAAGAAGTCACTTGGATGTCTATCCACTCGTCAGTGACTTGCTTGATGTTGCAGTAGTGTGACTGGTCCTTTGACCTGCGGTGCTTCGGCTACTCACAGTGAGGTTATTGTAGTTTGACTGCACACATACATGGTCTCTAGCCATATGGGTCCATGCAGTGTAGATTGGCTGCAGTAGGTTCACTGTAGGAGTAGGGTATGCACCTATAAGGAATCTATCGACCTTGATAGAAGAGGAGTGATCCTATGTGATTTGTTAGACTGAGTTCTAAGACCTTGGCCAGGGCAGTAATATAAAGTGGAAAAAGAGTTTTCCACTATCCAACTCAAGTCGAATAAATCTTGACATATGACAGACGATGGGGTTTGACGAGTTGTCCATGACCTCCGTCCTGTAGGGATCCACGATAGTAGGACTGTATCACATGTTAACTGCACCTAGAGGTTCATCATTTCATTCTGCTGGGTAGCCACTACATGCTGCTAGGTGTCACTGGTGGATGGTGGGACTCACAGGGATTATCTCGATGATCGATAAACCCTAATGAGTTGAGTTGGAATCGTTCCAATCCATTGAAAGGAGTTTTCAATGATATTATGATAGAGATCATAATATATCTCACTACCAGTCAGAATAGAACCTATGGGGTCACACACACTAGAAGTATTGACCGATCCGATGGTTGAAAAGTGATTATGAATCACGAGTAATCAATTCGATTGATAAGAAGTTGAAAAAGGAAAGGAAATTAATTAATTAGACTTGAAACATGAATCCTACTTCGAGTAGGATTCCTAGAGTCCTAATTGGATTAGGACTGGGAATCCTAGTTGGAGTAGGACTGGGATTCCTACTTGGAATAGGATTCCTGCAATCCTAATGAGATTAGGAGTTTTGAATCAAAATTGGATTTCTACTTGGAGTAGGATTCCTAGAGTCCTAATCGGATTAGGACTTCGGATTCAAATAGAGTCCTAATTGGATTAGGACTAAAATTAAATATGTCCTAATTTGGATTAGGGTTTCTTAAGTCACAATTAATTATTAATCTAATGAATCAATAAGACTCCTAATTGGATTAGGATTGAAGAGTTCAATTGAGTCAAAATTGATTTAAGTTCTAATTGGATTAGGACTTACCTAAATTGGATCCAAATTGGTTCACCCTTGGGCTAAGCCTAATTGGATTAGGGCTTGACCACATTAGGGCATTCCAATCCCTACCTAATATGGATTAGGGTTTACCATGAGGAAGGGGATAAGCCCCTCCCCTTTCCATGTGGAGAAGGGAGAAGAGACGGCGCCCCCTCTTAGGAAAGACATCAAGAGCTCCTAAATGTTAGGAGCTCCACATGTCTATAAAAAGGGACTTGTGGGCGGCACCTAGGGCATAGAAGAAGAGCTCTCCCTCTCCTCTTCCATCACGTGGCCACCCCTCTCCCTTCCTTGGTTCAGCCGCCATCAGCAAGGGGAAAAGAAGAAGAGGCGTGCACCTCTCCTTGGCCTCCTTCCTTGGTTCCAACGCAGGGAAGAAAAGAAGGCTGCGTGGGGATTCTTCTTTTTCCTCTTCTTCATCCTTCTTCTTCCTCCTCTCAAGCACAATCAAGGGTTGATTGAAAGAGAGGAAATCAGCCATCAAAAGAAGTCTTTGCAAGGGAGCTAGCACCCCGGGAAGACAAGAGAGCTTTGATCGGATCACTGCTTCGTGTGGATACCCGTAGAGGCCGGGCACTTGAACGGCTTCAAGCGAACCTTCATCCTAGACCACGAACTTCAGTTTGCGGTGATCATCTACCCGCACAAGGTGAAGATCTGATCTTCCTAAAGGTTTAAAAAGTTTTAATTCTTATCTAACTACGAACGGTTCATAAAACAACGTTCATGCGATGAACGTCGATCCCGCTTATGCCGATTCCGCTGCCATCTGAATTTTTTGAAATATCAGCGGCATGGGCGGGTTCCCCAACAGTGGTATCAGAGCCTAGGCTTCATAGATTAAGGTAAGAATTAATTATCTAAAGGCTTATTAGATCTGAAAATTGAATGATCATGCATGCTGAAAAATTCTGCATGCAGATTTTTCAGGGGTGCTGATTTTTTGCATGCTGATTTTTATGTGATAAAAAGATGATTCTAATTGCATTGTTAATGGGATTACAAAGTTTAGAATCATGATTAGCATGATCAGCGACCTATGTCATGATATAATCAGTTAGTTTTCAGATCTGAAAATTATAATTGTTGCATACGGTGATGATCATAGGATTCAAACCCTTTTGGTATCAAATGTAATGACCTGCGATGTGATCTGCGATGTCATGTAATTTTTCAGATGCTTGCATGCATCTTATTTGATGTTTTGAGAGGCCAGCGTGCCTCCTAAAAGGAGATGTAAATTATTTTTATTTTTATTTTACATCTGGTTGTATTTCTGTGATGTGATGTACATCAACGATCAAGTTGAAGCAAAGGCATTAGATGAAAGGTGATCTAAGCGGTTGATGGCGATGGGATCAAGAGTTGATCAAGGATCGAATCAAGGAGGCTTGGAACCAATTCAAGAGTTGAAGACCACTTGATCGATTGATGTGCATGTGCTTGTAATACGACCTAATTAGAATCCATGATCATCACCTATTCAAGGTTTAACTTTATTTGATGCTGCGATTATAACTGCCTGTGATGTACCGTTTGCATGTGATGTGAATGCGAGTCAGGTAGATAGGTTTACATGTGATGTAGCAAACCCAATTGAGACCTAAATCAAAACCTCCTCAATCAAGTCGAGAGTGAACCGACATGAGCAAGTCATATTAGATTAATTGATCTAATTGGTGTCTAGGAAAGCATGAAAGGTGGTTACTTAATTAGGACCTTACTCTCTGAGTAAGGGGAGCCTCCCACCTGCTTACCTGGCCAATTGTTCGATTACCTCTTATGAAGGGCTCAAGTTGCAAACACTAAGACCTGATTAACCAATATTAAGTCAATAGATCTTCCACTGTAGTAGAGCTGCTAAGGCCTTTCTGATGTTGATTTGTCTCGGCTGGACACAGTGGTCAAGTTGCATCGGGGGGCTGGACCTCTCTATAGACATGAGATGTTGTAGGGTAAAGGTGGGGTTGGGCACCAATAACTGTTAGGTGAGGACCCAATGACGACTTTATTCCTACGGTTATACGGTGGGTCTGACTTAACTAAGAAATGGGACCAATAACTGTTAGGTGAGGTTTTCATGGCTTAGAGACCAAGTTACACTGCAACATGCTTGAGAAGCATTGTACAAGAGTTGTACATTCATCAATCTATGTGTCACCAATAACTGTTAGGTGAGGTGGCATGTAAATCGGTGGGACCGCAGTACCCACTAGAAACCCTAGTCGTGTGGGATTTCCGTTTTCCTACCAGGGGAGTGTGAGGAATTCGAGAAAATAGTGGGAGTTACATTTGTTCTAAAAGACCTTAGAACAAATTAGGATCAAGTACAAAAGTCTAACTAGAATCTTTACTCTCTGCAGATACAATGTCAGCTTCAAACCCTTTGACCCGTATTCTTGAGACCAACCGACTGACCGGAACCAATTACAAGGACTGGCTTAGAAATCTCAAAATTATTTTGGACTGTGAGAAAATAGGCTACATACTCGATTCAGATATCCCCACACTACCAACACGTCCTACTGATGTTCAGCGTGAGATGCATAAAAAGTGGTTGGATGATGACATTAGAGTAAAATGCTATATGATGGCATCCATGTCTAATGAACTCCAATGCCAGCATGAAAATAAGAAGACTGCTAGGGACATACTGGCACACTTGCAAGAGTTGTATGGTGAGCAGAGTCGCACAGCTCGTTTTGAAGTGTCCAAGAGGCTCTTCAAGACAAAGATGCGCGAAGGGCAGTCTGTCCATGATCACGGTCTGACTATGATCAAGGATCTAGAGGAGCTTGAGAAGCTCGGTATGGACATGCACAAGGAATTACAAGTGGATTTGATCCTACAGTCACTTTCTGATTCATTTGGTCAGTTTATAGTAAACTACCACATGAATAAGATTGAATGCACTAAGACTGAACTAATCAACATGTTGGTAACTGCTGAGGGAGCCTTGAAAGGTTCAAGGGGCAATGTCCTTGCTGCTGAGTTGACTTCTGGTTCCAAGAGAAAGTCTACTTGGAAGAAAAAGAAGCCTGCTAAGAAGCAGAAGAAAGACAAGAAGCCAAAGAAGGAAGTTCAAAAGAAAAAGGCTAACGACAAAGGAAAATGTTTCCACTGCAATGTCGAAGGCCACTGGAAGAGAAACTGTCCTTCATACCTCGAGAGCCTGAAGAACAAGAAAGGTGACACACCTTCAGAAGGTATAGACTTGCTCATAATTGAAACTAATCTAACGGTTTCTTCTACTTCTAGTTGGGTTATAGATTCTGGTTCTAGTGCTCATCTGTGCACTACCATGCAGGGTCTAAAGGAAAGTAGAAGGCTGGCGGAAGGTGCGGTAACCCTTCGGGTTGGCAACGGGGCAAAAGTTGCTGCTGTGGCTGTGGGCACCTACCATCTGCGACTACCGTCTGGATTTAGTTTAATACTTAGAGACTGCTATTATGTACCTGTTGCTAGCAGAAATTTGATTTCTGTTTCATGTCTAGCACAGGAAGTCATATTTTTACATTTGACAAAGACTGCTGTTCTATTTATTTCAGAAATAAAATAGTTGCACGTGGTTTCATGATCGACAGTCTCTATCATTTACATATGGATGTATCTGTGAATGTTACCGAGCAAGAAGTGAGTGCCAAAGGATCCAAAAGATCTAGAGATGAGATAAACCAAAGATATTTGTGGCACCTCAGGCTTGGCCATATTGGAGAGGACAGAATGAACAAAATGGATAAAGATGGGCTTTTAGGCTCATTGACTTCCGAGTCATATCCAGTTTGCGAGTCCTGTCTTCAAGAAAAAATGGCTAGACTGCCCTTTGTAGGACATGGGGAGAGGACCACTGAAATACTTACCCTAATACATACAAATGTATGTGGCCCATTCGATGTGCTAGCCAGGGGACGTTATTCTTACTTCATTACCTTTACCGATGATTATTCACGGTATGGGTATGTGTATCTTATGAGACACAAGTCTGAATCTTTTGAAAAGTTCAAAGAGTTCAAGAATGAAGTAGAAAAACAAACTGGAAAACCTCTTAAGGCTCTTCGATCAGATCGAGGAGGAGAATACCTTAGTGGGGAATTCCGGGACTATCTCAAAGAAAACGGCATAGTCTCACAATGGACACCTCCGGGTACACCTCAACTCAACGGGGTGTCAGAGAGGAGGAATCGGACCCTATTGGATATGGTCAGGTCCATGATGAGCTTCACTGATTTACCTATGTTTCTTTGGGGAGATGCCTTACTCACAGCGATTTATTTATTGAATAGAGTTCCCTCTAAATCCGTTCCTACCACACCGTATGAGATATGGCATGGTAAGAAACCAAGTCTGGGTCATCTCAAGATTTGGGGATGTCCGGCCCATGTCAAGAGACTACAGGCGGACAAGTTAGAGGCTAGGACCATAAGTGCTCGTTTTATAGGATATCCTAAAGAGTCATTAGGATACAATTTTTACGTCTCAGAGGATCACAATGTGTTTGTGAGCCGTCATGCCATCTTCTTGGAAAATCAGTTTATCCTTGATAGAGGCAGTGGGAGGAAAATTGAGCTTGGAGAGAAAGTCTCTGAAAAGCAACGAGTCATGGATCCTATAGAACCCATTCATAAAGAGCCAGTACACGATGTCCCTCAACCACCTCGTAGATCTAGTAGGGTCTCCCATCCTCCCGATAGATACTTAAGTATACTAGAAGAGGATACCGAGGAAATGTTCCTAGTGGGAGATAGGGATCACATACAGGATCCCAAAACCTACAACGAGGCGATATCTGATATCGATTCTGAGAAATGGCTGGAAGCTATGAAGTCAGAGTTAGACTCCATGCATTCCAACCAAGTCTGGACCTTAGTAGACCCACCAGAAGGTATTGTACCTATTGGATGCAAATGGATCTACAAAAGAAAAATAGGTTCGGATGGAAAGGTAGAGACCTATAAGGCAAGACTTGTGGCGAAAGGGTATAGTCAGCGCGAAGGCATTGACTATCAGGAGACCTTTTCACCTGTAGCCATGCTAAAATCCATCCGAACATTGCTTGCCATTGCAGCATTTCATGATTATGAAATCTGGCAGATGGATGTGAAAACTGCTTTCCTAAATGGATATCTTGATGAAGATATCTATATGGAACAGCCTTTGGGTTTCACTTCCAGTGATGGAGATCACAAGGTCTGCAAGCTGCAAAGGTCCATCTATGGACTAAAGCAAGCATCTCGGAGTTGGAACACTCGTTTCGATGACGCAATCAAAACGTTTGATTTCATCAAAAACGAAGAGGAACCGTGTGTTTACAAAAAGGTTAGTGGGAGTGCTGTCGTTTTTCTCGTACTGTACGTAGATGACATTCTCCTGATAGGGAATGATATTCCCATGCTAACCTCGGTCAAGGTCTGGTTGTCAAAAGAATTCTCCATGAAAGACCTTGGGGAAGCATCCTATATTTTGGGAATAAAGGTCTATAGAGATAGATCTAAAAGGATGCTTGGCCTTTCACAGAAGATGTACATAGAGGAGGTGCTGAAAAGGTTCAGCATGGAAAACTCCAAGAGGGGTCTCTTACCTCTTAGGCATGGAATTCATCTCTCCAAGAAGATGTGCCCCAACACATCTGAAGAGATTCAACGCATGAGCAAGATTCCCTATGCATCGGCAATAGGAAGCCTCATGTATGCCATGCTGTGTACACGACCTGATATAGCTCTTGCTGTGAGTGTCACAAGCAGATATCAGTCGAATCCAGGTGAAGAACACTGGACAGCTGTGAAGAATATTCTTAAGTACTTGAGAAGAACTAAAAATTTATTCTTGATTTTTGGAGGATCATCAGAGTTAAAGGTAGAAGGGTACACAGATTCAGACTTCATGACTGATGTCGATGACAGGAAGTCAACATCTGGATATGTGTTCTTGTGCAATGGTGGTACGGTCAATTGGAAGAGTTCTAAACAACCGATCATTGCTGATTCTACTATGGAAGCTGAATACATCACCGCCTCTGAAGCTGCTAAGGAAGGCTTCTAGTTCAAGAAATTCATTACAGAGTTGGACGTGATGACATCAGATGCCATAACACTCTACTGCGATAATAATGGCGCCATAGCCCTTGCTAAGGAGCCAAGGTCTCATCAGAAGTCTAAGCATATAGAGCGGCGCTTTCACCTCATACGCGACTATGTGGAGAAGAAATATGTGGAGGTGCAGAGAGTAGACTCCGCGGATAACGTGGCAGACCCGTTCACTAAGCAGCTGAGTCAGCAAAAGACTGAAGCCCACCTTGAGAATATGGGCCTAAGATATATGACCAATTGGCTTTAGTGCAAGTGGGAGATTGTTAGATGTATGCCCTAGAAGCCAATTTGGCTGACACATTTTTGATTCTAGGGACATAATTTTGTACTTGACTATTTATTATTGAATAAATAAAAGGCATCTTTTCATTCATATTGTTTATGTGTCTATGAATCGTCCAAGAAATTAATAAGATGATGATACATATTCTCAAGAGTTGAGAATTTGAGCCATGTATCATTGGTGATTAATTTCTAAATGCTCCTGATCAATTGATCATCACGAGGACGGTGATCGATCCGATCAGTGCACAGATCACTTTCCTTCTGGATGGACGAGACTTGAGTCCACAGTGTAGGGACACTGAAGTGATAGTGCAGGTGCTTGTTAGAGAACAAGGGTACTGAGCGTGACCAAGACAAGAAGTCACTTGGATGTCTATCCACTCGTCAGTGACTTGCTTGATGTTGCAGTAGTGTGACTGGTCCTTTGACCTGCGGTGCTTCGGCTACTCACAGTGAGGTTATTGTAGTTTGACTGCACACATACATGGTCTCTAGCCATATGGGTCCATGCAGTGTAGATTGGCTGCAGTAGGTTCACTGTAGGAGTAGGGTATGCACCTATAAGGAATCTATCGACCTTGATAGAAGAGGAGTGATCCTATGTGATTTGTTAGACTGAGTTCTAAGACCTTGGCCAGGGCAGTAATATAAAGTGGAAAAAGAGTTTTCCACTATCCAACTCAAGTCGAATAAATCTTGACATATGACAGACGATGGGGTTTGACGAGTTGTCCATGACCTCCGTCCTGTAGGGATCCACGATAGTAGGACTGTATCACATGTTAACTGCACCTAGAGGTTCATCATTCCATTCTGCTGGGTAGCCACTACATGCTGCTAGGTGTCACTGGTGGATGGTGGGACTCACAGGGATTATCTCGATGATCGATAAACCCTAATGAGTTGAGTTGGAATCGTTCCAATCCATTGAAAGGAGTTTTCAATGATATTATGATAGAGATCATAATATATCTCACTACCAGTCAGAATAGAACCTATGGGGTCACACACACTAGAAGTATTGACCGATCCGATGGTTGAAAAGTGATTATGAATCACGAGTAATCAATTCCATTGATAAGAAGTTGAAGAAGGAAAGGGAATTAATTAATTGGACTTGAAACATGAATCCTACTTCGAGTAGGATTCCTAGAGTCCTAATTGGATTAGGACTGGGAATCCTAGTTGGAGTAGGACTGGGATTCCTACTTGGAATAGGATTCCTGCAATCCTAATGAGATTAGGAGTTTTGAATCAAAATTGGATTCCTACTTGGAGTAGGATTCCTAGAGTCCTAATCGGATTAGGACTTCGGATTCAAATAGAGTCCTAATTGGATTAGGACTAAAATTAAATATGTCCTAATTTGGTTTAGGGTTTCTTAAGTCACAATTAATTATTAATCTAATGAATCAATAAGACTCCTAATTGGATTAGGATTGAAGAGTTCAATTGAGTCAAAATTGATTTAAGTTCTAATTGGATTAGGACTTACCTAAATTGGATTCCAAATTGGTTCACCCTTGGGCTAAGCCTAATTGGATTAGGGCTTGACCACATTAGGGCATTCCAATCCCTACCTAATATGGATTAGGGTTTACCATGAGGAAGGGGATAGGCCCCTCCCCTTTCCACGTGGAGAAGGGAGAAGAGACGGCGCCCCCTCTTAGGAAAGACATCAAGAGCTCCTAAATGTTAGGAGCTCCACATGTCTATAAAAAGGGACTTGTGGGCGGCACCTAGGGCATAGAAGAAGAGCTCTCCCTCTCCTCTTCCATCACGTGGCCACCCCTCTCCCTTCCTTGGTTCAGCCGCCATCAGCAAGGGGAAAAGAAGAAGAGGCGTGCACCTCTCCTTGGCCTCCTTCCTTGGTTCCAACGCAGGGAAGAAAAGAAGGCTGCGTGGGGATTCTTCTTTTTCCTCTTCTTCATCCTTCTTCTTCCTCCTCTCAAGCACAATCAAGGGTTGATTGAAAGAGAGGAAATCAGCCATCAAAAGAAGTCTTTGCAAGGGAGCTAGCACCCCGGGAAGACAAGAGAGCTTTGATCGGATCACTGCTTCGTGTGGATACCCGTAGAGGCCGGGCACTTGAACGGCTTCAAGCGAACCTTCATCCTAGACCACGAACTTCAGTTTGCGGTGATCATCTACCCGCACAAGGTGAAGATCTGATCTTCCTAAAGGTTTAAAAAGTTTTAATTCTTATCTAACTACGAACGGTTCATAAAACAACGTTCATGCGATGAACGTCGATCCCGCTTATGCCGATTCCACTGCCATCTGAATTTTTTGAAATATCAGCGGCATGGGCGGGTTCCCCAACAGTCTGGCCCTTGGCTGGCCCGGCTGTGGCCTTGGCTGGGGCTAGGAGGGTGGCTGGCAGGGCCTGGGCGCCGCTGGGGCAGCAGGCTGGGCGGCAGGGGCCTGGCCAAGGCGCTGGGCGCTGTGGCAGAGCGCTGGCAGGGCGCCTGGGCGCGGCAGGGGCGCTGGGGCGCGCGGCAGGGCGCCTGGCGCGGCAGGGCGCCTGGGCGCACAGCAGGAGCGCGGCAGGGCGCCAGGGGGCGCGGCAGGGTGCCAGGGGGCGCGGCAGGCGCGCTGGCAGGGCGCGGCACGGGCGCCGAGGCGCGGCGTGCACAGGGGCGGTCGGGCGTGCGTGGGCGCGCGCAGGGTCGGTCGGGCGCGCGTGGGCGCTCGCGCAGGCGGCGCGCAGGGATGGTCGGGCGCGCGTGGGCGCGCGCGCAGGCGGGCAGGTCTGCGGCGAGGTTCGCTGGCCCGAACCTCGCCAGGGCGCGCGGGCGGGCGCCTGGGCGCGGCGGGCGCCTGGGCGCGGGCGGGCGCCTGGGCGTGTCTGGCCGTGGCCTGGGCGTGCCCAGCCGTGGCCTGGGCGCTGCTGCGGCCTGGGCTCGGCCAGCCATGGCCTGGGCACGCCCAGCAGTGGCCTGAGGTGTGCTTGGGCGTGCCTTGGGTGCGCTCATGCGTGGGCACGGGCGCGGGCTTGGTTGGGCACGGACACGGGTGAGCTTGGCCAAGTGGAGAGGAGCTTGTCCAAGGCTAGGCATGCGTGGCATGGGCCGGCCATTGGTGTGCTTGGCCGAATGAAGGCTTTGGCCAAGGCTCTCCAAGCAAGGTTGTTGGCCTTGGCTTAACCCTCCGTCGGCCTCTTCATGGCCCGATGCCCTCCTTGGTTGGCGGCGCTTGCGGGGGTCCTCAACATTCCCCCTCTCTTGAAAAATATCCTTGTCCTCAAGGATAATAAGTGGATGCCGCCGGATCATCTCATCATGGTCTTCCCAAGTTGCCTCTTCTCTCGGCATTCCTCCCCATTGAAACATTACTTGCCATAGTTGTGTCATGGCTCTCTTCAAGTCGGCCCATGTTTCTCTTGACTTTGGGGTTCCCTCAAGCTCTCTCTTCTTAGCCATCAACCCATCATCCTTCAAGAAGTGCCGATAGTAGCCGGTTGATCCCATGTTCGTCCCTAGGGCCGAGATATCCACAAAGGCCTCAACCTTTCGTGGGCCAAGCTTTACTCCTCCAAAAATGTGGCCCAAATACTCCAACTCAAATGCACACTTAGGAGGCTTGATGTAGAAGTGACGATTCTCCATAACCTCCAAGTGCTTCATGTGCTTCTCTATGGACCCGAAATAGACCCAAGTATCATCAAAGGAAACTAAAATGAATTCTCTTAAGTAAGGCCCAAATACCACATTCGAAGTGGGTTGTAGAATGGATGATCCTTGAACTCCCGACAAAGCATGCAAGGTGAACTCGGTCTCCTCCTTTTTATCACTATGTCCGATCTTCTCACCATGCTCCATCTCTTTGTTTTCTTCTTTTGAATTTTCAACTCTAGTGGCCTCATCTCCGCTGCCCACATCTAGAAGAAAAGCTTGCCCGGTCTTGCAAGGATGTCCCGGTCTCCACTTGCCCCCACACTTGAAGCATAGCTCCTTTTTGATGTATTCTTGGAGCTCTTCCCTTGACAACTTCTTGATTTCTTTGGGTCGGTCCTCATCGTCATTTTCAACCTCTCCATTGACCTTCCAAGGTGCTCTTGGTTGCAAGGATGAAGATGCATTGTTGCTGGAATTTTCTTTGGGCATGTGCTTCTCCGCGGGGTAGCTTTGATCTAGGATCTCCGCCATCCTCATTGCATCTTGTAACCTTGTTGGTTGCTTAAGCTTCACTTCCTTGGCTAGCCATGGCTTTAAACCATCTAGGAAAGTGCCCATTAGCGCCTCTTCGGACCATCCCCTCACCAATGTTTGGAGACGCCGAAACTCATCAATGTATGTTTGCACCTTTCCTTCTTGTTTCAACTTGGCTAGTTGCCCATGGTAGTTCACAACGGGTGAAGGACCCCATTGTGACATGAATTCCTTCACGAAGGCCGTCCACCCTAGTCTCTTGCCATCCTTCTCATAGAGTGCCCGGATCCATCTCCACCACCGATTTGCCCTTTCTTCAAGATGGAAGCTAGCAATGGTGACCCGATCGGCTCTTGGGACCCCATAAACTTCAAAGTATTGCTCGGCCTTGTCTAGCCATTCATAGGGTTCGCCTCCTCCAAATAAGGGAAAATCAATCTTGGGCCCCCTCAACCCTCTTTCATATGACCAAGGACTCCTCCCAACTTCATCTTCAAAGTCTTCCCCCATTCGGCTCCTCCTTCTTCCATCCATGTTACCTCTCCGGTCCAAAGACCTTTGAGCATGGAAGAGCTCATCTTTAGCCTCACTCTCATCCTCACTATGTTTTCTCCCTCTTGTGCTAGTCCCATCATCCTCCATCCACCTATCCACTATCCCCACATCTTTGTTAGGCCTCAAGCTTCCTTCTTTACTTGCTCTTTTCTCCCTCACTTGGCCCCGCCATGAGGCGTGCGACCAATATTCTTCTTCATTGGACCTTTTAAGCTCTTTTTCTCTTCCATTTCCACTAACTCTCCTTTCTAATCTTTCTAGGCGGGCATTTACACTAGCTAGGGTAGTTGATATCTTCTCAAAGATTTGGTTTTGACTTTCAAGGGTTTGATTTAGGTGTTGAGAACTCCCCTCTAAGGCCTCAAGCCGTGCATTCTCATCCCTCATCATCACTCCTAACCTCCTTTGGCCGTCACCCAAGGGATGAACCGACCCTCCTTCTTATATATTCAAAAGATACACCACTCGATCGCCTCCGATTACAACAAAGATTTACAACAATTAAAACTCTCTCTTTCTCCCAAGAGAGACGTTTTGAAACTCGATTTGCTCCCTACCCGATGTAGTTGGGAAAGGGCACGAGGTACTACCACTAGCCTCCCTCTTGTGCCGTCCCTAATGTACCCTACACCGAATAGTTGGGTCAAATAGTGCCGGGTACTACCATTAGCCTCTCCATTAGCACCATCCCTATGATGAGCAAGGTAGAGATCAATCCGTTCTCTTTCACAAAAAAATGCTCACTCCTCTTTTGCAAATAAGAATGATAAGTTGCTAAAATTTAAGTACCCGATGCATGCATAATAAACTTCTAATGTACCCCCAATCACATGCAACAAAAAATATGAAGGTAGTAAGTAAACTTCACTACTAGGCATGCAACGATATGTTAAACAACTTAACCCAACCCACTATAGAATTTGAAATTTTGTTAGGGTTGTAGGCGTTACCTCTTAGGACGAGAGATCTTCGACGGAGCTTCTCTAGGAAATTCTCTCGATGAAATCTCTCAATGAAAGCACCATTGTTGGAGGGTGGCTTTCGGCCCCAAGCCACCACACCAAGTCTTGCACGATCGCTTCCTTGCGAATGACTTAGAGTTGTAAGAAATGGGCCGATCGGGTAACGCCGTGATGGTTCGTGCTTGTGCCGCGTTGCGCCAAGCTCTTAAGTGACCGTGGGAACCAAGGCAAGGGGAGGGCCTACTGGCTGCAGCTTGACCCGACCCTTGACTTGAGAAGAAGACAATCAAACACAAGAAGATATGTGGAGATATAGGTAGAGGAACGCTTGATTGTTTCTATTTCCCAAAATGAAGCTTACACAAAATATCTAGAGGAAACTATGATGGGTTTTCCCTAGCCCAAGTCTTGGACAAACCCCAAGACCGAATACAAGAGACAAGGTCCCTCCCAAGCCACTAAGGCCGAAAACACAACAAGTGCTAAGATGTAAGATATATCATAAGATCCCCAAAATGATCCCCCCCAAGGCTCATTTATAGCCTTTCTAGTGTGCCCAAGGGTGGCTAAGGCATGGGGTGTTCATGGCCCATGTAGGGCCAAAGGCTTGGCCAAGGTATGGCCAAGCCTTAGGCATAGGCTGGCAGCAGGTCTGGCCCTTGGCTGGCCCGGCTGTGGCCTTGGCTGGGGCTAGGAGGGAGGCTGGCAGGGCCTGGGCGCCGCTGGGGCAGCAGGCTGGGCGGCAGGGGCCTGGCCAAGGCGCTGGGCGCTGTGGCAGAGCGCTGGCAGGGCGCCTGGGCGCGGCAGGGGCGCTGGGGCGCGCGGCAGGGCGCCTGGGCGCGGCAGGGCGCGGCAGGGCGCGCGGCAGGGGCGCGGCAGGGCGCCAGGGGGCGCGGCAGGGCGCGGCAGGGGCGCGGCAGGGCGCCAGGGGGCGCGGCAGGGCGCGGCAGGCGCGCTGGCAGGGCGCGGCACGGGCGCCGAGGCGCGGCGCGCACAGGGGCGGTCGGGCGTGCATGGGCGCGCGCAGGGTCGGTCGGGCGCGCGTGGGCGCTCGCGCAGGCGGCGCGCAGGGATGGTCGGGCGCGCGTGGGCGCGCGCGCAGGCGGGCAGGTCTGCGGCGAGGTTCGCTGGCCCGAACCTCGCCAGGGCGCGCGGGCGGGCGCCAGGGCGCGCGGGCGGGCGCCTGGGCGTGTCTGGCCGTGGCCTGGGCGTGCCCAGCCGTGGCCTGGGCGCTGCTGCGGCCTGGGCTCGGCCAGCCATGGCCTGGGTGCGCCCAGCAGTGGCCTGAGGTGTGCTTGGGCGTGCCTTGGGTGCGCTCATGCGTGGGCACGGGCGCGGGCTTGGTTGGGCACGGACACGGGTGAGCTTGGCCGAGTGGAGAGGAGCTTGTCCAAGGCTAGGCATGCGTGGCATGGGCCGGCCATTGGTGTGCTTGGCCGAATGAAGGCTTTGGCCAAGGCTCTCCAAGCAAGGTTGTTGGCCTTGGCTTAACCCTCCGTCGGCCTCTTCATGGCCCGATGCCCTCCTTGGTTGGCGGCGCTTGCGGGGGTCCTCAACACGCCCGCCCGCGCGGCGCGACCATCCGCGCGGGCCGACGGGCTTGGGCGGAAGGCCCGCCCAGGCAGGACACACCCCCTTACCTCCCCAGCGGGGCATCCTCCGAAGGCCCACCCCAAGGGCTCCAACGAATCGAGGAGCATTGCACACGGAAACGGCCCGGACGCGAGTCCCGGTCGCACGGGGTGCGCATCCCGAACGTCCGGGACGCGCTTCCCGGGAGGGCCGATGGAGGGAGCCGAAGTGGCGCACGGCCGCCGGGCACGGATGGCCGAAGGCAGCGCCCGTGCGCCGGGAAGTCGGCAGGCGCGTGCCGGGTCCGTCGGGGACGAGATGTGCCGGGCAAGTCCGCCGCGAGGCAACGGTCCTGTGCGGAGTGGAGCGGAAGGCCCGCCGCGGCGGCAGCAGACCCCCCCTCCCTACCACCCCGACGGGGCATCCGCCCAAAGCCCACCCCAAGCGTTCCAAAGTACCAAGGAGCGTTGCAAACGGGAACTGCCCGGACACGCGACCCGGTCGCACGGGAAGCGTGTCCCGGTCGCACGGGTCGCGCGTCCCGGGAGGGCCGACGGACGAAGCCGAAGTGGCGCACGGCCGCCGCGCACGGACGGCCGGCGGCGGCGCCCGTGCGCCGGAAAGTCGTCGGGCGCGCGACGGCTCCGTCGGAGACGAACGGTGCCGGGCACGACCGCCGCGGGGCAACGGACTTGTGCGGAGGGGCGCGGAAGGCCCGCCGCGGCGGCACCAGCCCCCCCTCCCTACCACCCCAACGGGGCATCCGCCCAAAGCCCACCCCAAGCGTTCCAAAGTACCGAGGAGCGTTGCAAACGGGAACCGCCCGGACACGCGTCCCGGTCGCACGGGATGCGCGTCCCGGTCGCACCGGTCACGCGTCCCGGGAGGGCCGACGGAGGAAGCCGGCGCACGGCCGCCGCGCGGACGGCCGGCGGCGGCGCCCATGCGCCGGGGCCTCGGCGGGCGCGGGCCGGCTCCCTCGGGGACGAACGGTGCCGGGGACGCCCGCCGCGAGGCGACGGACTTGTGCGGAGTGGAGCGGAAGTCCCGCCGCGGCAGCAGCAGCCCCCCCCCTACCACCCCGGCGGGGCATCCGCCCAAAGCCCACCCCAAGCGTTCCAAAGTACCGAGGAGCGTTGCAAACGGGAACGGCCCGGACACGCGTCCCGGTCGCACGGGATGCGCGTCCCGGTCGCACGGGTCGCGCATCTCGGGAGGGCCGACGGAGGAAGTCGGCGCACGGCCGCCGCGCGGACGGCCGGCAGCGGCGCCCATGCGCCGGGGCCTCGGCGGGCGCGTGCCGGCTCCCTCGGGGACGAACGGTGCCGGGCACGCCCGCCGCGAGGCGACGGACTTGTGCGGAGTGGAGCGGAAGTCCCGCTGCGGCAGCAGCAGCCCCCCCTCCCTACCACCCCAGCAGGGCATCCGCCCAAAGCCCACCCCAAGCGTTCCAAAGTACCGAGGAGCGTTGCAAACGGGAACGGCCCGGACACGCGTCCCGGTCGCACGGGATGCGCGTCCCGGTTGCACGGGTCGCGCGTCCCGGGAGGACAGACCGAGCAAGCCGAAGTGCCGCTCATGGCCGCCGCGAGGGCCGTACGGCCCCAGCGCCCGTGCCCCGTGGCACGGGCTAGAGCGTGCCCCCCTGCCACCCCATCGGGGCATCGGCGCACAGCCCACCACGGGGTAGATAACCGAAGGCAACGAGGGACGGTGGATGCGCTTATCCGAGCAGTGGTGATAGGGCCGGAGGGAGCACCGACAGGGCCGTGAGATTTTAAAGTACTGAGGGAATTTGCAAACCGGGCCCGCCCCTCCCCCCGTCCATCGCACGCCGATCGGGGGTCCGGCGCCCCGCGGGGGGCTGCCGGCATGCGCTCCCGGTGCAGGCATCGACGAGCCGCCCGCGACCTCCACTCGGGTCCGAGCCCCCAAGCGCGGATGCCGAAACGCGCCGGCCGCGGCAGCCCCACCCCTGCCACCCCATCAGGGCATCGGCGCAAGGCCCACCCTGGGGTAGATAACCGAAGGCAACGAGGGACGGTGGATGCACATATCCGAGCAATAGCGATAGGGTCGGAGCGAAGACCGAGGGGGTCGGGGGGTTTTAATGTTCCGAGGGAAGTTGGAAACGGGGCCCGCCCGGACGCCCGTCCCTCGCACGCCGATCGGGGGTCCCGCACCCCGCGGGGGGCTGCCGGCATGCGCCCCTAGTACAAGCATCGACGAGTCGCCCGCGACCTCCACTCGGATCCGGCGGCGCACGCGCGGATGGCGAAACACGGCGGCCGCGGCTGCAGCCCCCCTACCATCCCGTTGGCGCGTCGGCGCAAAGCCCACCCCGGGGAGGATAACCGAAGGCAACGAGGGACGATGCATGCACATATCCGAGCAATACCGAGAGGGTCGGGGGGAAGACCGAGAGGCAAGGGGTGTTTAGAGTACCGAGGGAAGTTGCGAAAGGGGCCCGCCCTGACACTCGCCGCTCGCACGCGGATCGGGGGTCCGGCGTTGCGCGCCGCCGGCCAGCGCGATCCGGCGGGGCGCACGGAGGGCGCCGCCCATCGCCGGAGCTTGCTCGGTCATCTCTGCCGCACGGACACGTGCGCGCCGCCGCGCAAGGTTCGGCCGGCGGGGCGGACGGTTCGCCGCCGCAGGCCTTTCCCACAGCCGGAACGTGGGCCCGGCGTTGCGCGACGGCGGGCCGCGCAATCCGCCGGGGCGCACGGCGGGCGCCGCCCGTCGCCGGGGCTTCGCTCGGTCATCTCGGCCGCACGGACACGTGCGCGCAGCCGCGGAAGGCTCGGCCGGCGGGGCGGACGGTTCGCCGGCGCAGGCCTTTCCCGCGGCCGGAATGCGGGACCGGCGTTGCGCGCCGGCGGAAGGCGCGATCCGGCATGGCGCACGGCGGGCGCCGCCCGGGATTCGCTCGGTCATCTCGGCCGCACGGACACGTGCGCACCGCCCGTCGCCGGGGCTTCGCTCGGTCATCTCGGCCGCGCCGCCACGTGCGCGCCGCCGCGGAAGGCTCGGCCGGCCGGGCGGACGGTTCGCCGCCGCAGGCCTTTCCCGCAGCACGCGCCCCTTCGCCCGAACGACCGCGGGACTCCGGTATGGCCTAGCCGTCGGCCGCCCGGCGGCAAGCCGTCGGGGCCGCTCGATCCGCGTCGCGTGCCGGCCGCCGCTCGGGCCAGCCAGCCGGCTGCCGCACGTAACCTCTGACCTCATCAGCGGTCGATCCGCACCGTGCTGGTTTTCGGTGCGGACCCGTCGGGGCCGTGCGGCGCCGGCCGTCGCATCCGGTTCCGCGGGCGCCGCCCGGTTGCCTCCCGCCCTCGTGCGCTCGCGCCGGCCGGGCGACGCGGTGCCCGCGGGACTCGGGCACGGTTGAGCCGTCGGCCGCCCGGCGGCATGCCGCCGCCGCTCCGCGCCGCGTGCCGGCTGCGCTCCTCCCCGCGCCCGTCCGCGGGCGGGCCCGCCGCTGCTCGGCCTAGCCCCCCGGCTGCCGCACGTAACCTGCGACCTCGTTGGCTCTGGATGCGCGTCGTGACAGTTTTCGGTGGGGCGCCGCGGAGGCGCCGGGGGCCCGTGCGATGGGCCATGGGGCGAACGGACGCCTCGGTCAGCCCGAACAGGGGACCGGCGACAAAGGAGAGCGGTCGCACAAAACTTCGTGAGGGACGGGATGACGGGCCGACCGATCCGAAGCGCCGCGCACGGCCGCCGCATGGGCCGGCCGGAGGCATAGACCGAGCGTCGCGCCAGAGGAAGAGCGTGCCGGCTCCGTCGGGGACCAACTGCGCGCGGCACGTCCGAGCGAGACGATGGGCCGACACGGAAGGCCCGCCGCCAAGGCCGCAAAACCGACAAAGGAACCCACGGGGACGCACTAGAGCGGGCAAAGCTTTCACCGAGTGGGACGGGACCGAGCCCCCGCAACAGGCGAG
>NW_024068794.1:40000-96231 GCF_009389715.1 Phoenix dactylifera
GTATGCGGGAGTCGACTCGAATCTCAGAGTCCAGAAAATGCTCTGACTTTTTCTTTGTGTACCGCTGAGAGTCGACTCTTGCTTTCTTTGGAGTCGACTGCCAACCATCGGAGTCGACTCGCGTTCCACTGGAGTCGACTCGAATCTCAGACCCGAAAACTGCTCTCTGACTTTTCTGCCTGTGACTCTTGGAGTCGACTCTTACTACCTGGAGTCGACTCGGTGAACATTGGAGTCGACTCGCGCACTTCAGGAGTCGACTCGTGACAGGTTTGAGTTGAAGCTTTCTGTTCTTCTGTCTGTTCTCAGTCGGAGTCGACTCGTACTGATCTGGAGTCGACTCGAGCTCGTGCCAGTGAACTTGATACGCTTGGAGTCGACTCGTGATACTCGGGAGTCGACTCGAGTCTCAGACTTTGGTTCAAGCTGACTTCTTAACTTATCCAAAATACTATGAACCAAGTCTAGAGACACTTAGACAGGATTTTCACTGAAACACTCAATTGAATTCATTAGTAAACAAGAGATATACTCAAATGCTTTGAGCTCATCAAAATCAAATGGGTTTTAATCAATCACTCCACAATCTCCCCCTTTTTGATGATGACAAAACTTTGAGTATATGTAAAATGAATTGCTCAATAAACAATGAAATAAAATCCATAAATGAATTCAAATGTCTGGTAATTCAATTTATCCAAGCTTGAAAGGAGTGAAACAATAAATTTCGGAGTTAAAGCTCCCCCTTTCATTTGGAATTATATAAGCCTTCATATTATGCAATCAATTGTTTGGCTTATATGTCATTAATGATTTAGCTTTTAAAATTCAGATTCTCCCCCTCAACATATGCATTCAACTATGTTTTGATTCTCTGAATTTCCTTTTAATGCTTTGAAGTTTTTGAACTGAATTTTTGTTTTTAGAGGGAAAATCTGTCAATTTGTTCTTGAGTAGGATTCAGCTAATCTCCGAATATCCCTTGAATAGATTCTGGAGATTACTCCATTAGGAGCCCCAAAAGAGAGATAATGAGCCTCGAGGTACCGAATCCACTTAGAACAAATTTGTGTGTTTTAAGAGTTTTTCTTTTTATTGATTTTTATTATTCCTTTTACATATTTTATACATATTTCTCCCCCTTTTTGTCATCATATCAAAAAGGAGGTAATCACAAACACACAATCAACATAATCAAATGGCACAGAATTGAAGATAAATGTCTACTCATTGTATTGATATGAATGTGAATACATTTGAGAATACAATAAGTAAAGCAAAACAATACACAAAAAAAACAAAAAAGCTATGGTCTCTCTCGAGGATGTAGCTCCTCCTCTCGAGGATGTGGCTCTCCTCCTCTCGAGGATGTGGCTCCTCCTCTCAATCGTCTCTCCATGAGGAGGGTGACTGCATCTGTAAATGCCGAGCTGAGTGATGATGTGAGTGGCTCTGCTATGTGTAGTGGAGAGCTCAGTCACCGACGTCTGAAGTGCGTCCAGCTTGTCGATGAGTACATTCGACAAGCGCTCGGCCCCTGGTGGTGTGCATGTCACGATGTCTCGCGCATCTGTCGAGTGGTGCTCGTGACCTCACTCATGCTGGAGACTGGGCCTGGACCAAACTCCGGACATTGTAGATCTCTTCCCGTACATGAGCCGTCATGTCAGTCACGGCTGTCAAGGAAGGGACCAACTGAGAAGATACGGGTGCAGGAGTGGGAGCAGGCACCGACCTCGGAGCTCCCGAAGCAGATCCTCTCAGATCTCGGACTATCTCCTGCGCAGCTCCCGGAGCTGCTCAGGATCAATCCGGACCTCCATAGGGGTGGTGGAGCCGAGGAGGAAGGTCCGGCGGAGGTGGTAGGAGCAGGAGGAGTGGATGGAAGGTCTGGTGTCTGGAAGTCTGAGTCTGGCTCAGGACTGGGGAAGGTCTGGTGGTCTGAGTGGTGAGGAGACTTCCTAACCCATGTCCCCTCTCTCTTCCGAAACCCCATCCTGTGTAGGGTCCCTGCACGCGTGCGATCAGTCCATCGCAATGGCGAAAGGGTTCCCCTCAGGAATGGAATCTCGTACTCCCTAAAAAAAGGTGAAACATGCCGTAGGGAGTGAGCCTAGGTCTATCTAGGGGCTCACACATGTATCGATATATGAGTTTGGGAAGTTGATTGGGGTGTCCTGAAGCATATAGAACATAGAGCTAGGTCTCTCTCATTTACAAAATCAAATCTCCCGTCTTAGGGAAGATGGACCTAGACAGTATACTCAAGGGATCCGCACTCAATCGGAAGTGAGCTAGCGGATACCTCGTCTAGGGTGACTGGGTGGATGCCCTAGAACGGCCGTAAGGGCCTCAACCTGTCCTCAGGGTGTGTGGGAGCCACCCCTACTAGTGGAAGGTGGAGGATGTGGGCAATAAGATCCTCCGTGAAAAAGGGACACCGGCTACTGTGCCCTCGATACCCCATCTCCCCGATGGACGGTACCGTAAAACTCTCTAATGAGCCAGGATATGTGGGGAGTCCAAGGTGAGGAAGTACTCTAAGCCCTGGGCCTAAGTCTATCACCTATGGTGAACCCTTCCCGGGAGGATAGTCGAAGTCGACATACTCCCGGTGGTGACGGCCTTCCCGGCCAATGGCCTCGCGGGAACCGCCCTAGGCGGGGAACGAGCCGGAGGTGGTGCCTCGCGGGATCGTGCCGCGCCTTGGAGCGCCGCTCGGGACCGGCCTCGGGTCGGGACCTCTTCCACTAACGGTCTTACGCGGCATTACCTAAAGGGAGAAAAACCTAAAGGACGGAGAAAGGTCGACGGAAAGACTCGGGACGACCGGGACGACCTAGGAAGGAGGAAAACCCTAAGACCGGTGAAAAATCGACGGAAAAGGTTGGAGACGATCGGGGACGACCTAGGAGTCGGCTCTAGGGCTTTGAACAGTGGCGGCTTGAGAAAGAAATGTTTTCGAAACGACAAATTAGGGTTAAAAAGTCGGATCCCGACTGCGAGTCGACTCCACTGAGTCGCGAGTCGACTCGACCTCGAGTCGACTCCAGAATATGCGCGAGTCGACTCTCCTTATGCGCCTGTAGACCTCGAGTCGACTCCCGACATATGCGAGTCGACTCCCCCTCTGCTGCCATCTTTGCGAGTCGACTCCCGCAAATGCGCGAGTCGACTCCCCCTTAGGAGCCGGCTCTGAAACTTACTCGAGTCGTCTCTAACTTGGCACGCACCTAAAAATCATGCTATTCGTGCCAAATGAGGGAAAATCACTAATTAAGATCTGATTTGATGATCATTGAAAAGAAACTCTATTTTAACCACATCTAATCATCAAAATCAATGAATCTAGTGGAAACTACCACTAGGATGGATCAATCACTCCTAATCCCCTCCTAAGCACACTAAACCTCTCTTCACTTAGGGGTTTTGTAAAAATATCTGCTAATTGATTATCAGTACAAACAAATTGGAGTGTCACATCACCATTCAATACATGATCTCTTATGAAGTGATGTCTTATCTCAATGTGTTTAGTTCTTGAATGTTGAATTGGATTTTTAGTTAGATTTATGGCACTTGTATTATCACAATTAATGGAATTTTATCTTGTTTAATGCCATAATCTTCTAATTGTTGTTTAATCCACAAGATTTGAGCACAACAACTCCCGGCTGCAACATATTCAGCTTCAGCAGTGATAATGCAACCGAGTTTTGTTTCTTGCTAAACCATGAGATAAGGTTTTCTCCTAGAAATTGACACGACCCGCTGGTACTTTTTCTATCAAGCTTACATCCAGCGAAGTCTGAATCTGTGTATCCTATTAAGTTTAGGCTAGATTCTTTAGAGTACCATAGCCCTATGTTCTTAGTTCCTATTAAGTATTTAAAAATTCTCTTAACTGCAGCTAGATGTGATTCTTTAGGATTAGCCTGATATCTAGCACACATGCAACACTAAACATAATATCAGGTCTACTTGCAGTAAGATACAGTAAAGATCCTATCATACCTCTATAAAGTTTTTGATCTACAGATTTACCTGATTCATCTTGGTCTAATTTGCATGATGAGCTCATGGGGGTGCTGATTGACTTGTTTCCCTCCATATCAAACTTCTTGAGCATCTCCTTGATATATTTGGCTTTGAATTTGAAGCCCGAGGAAGTAGTTCAGCTCTCCCATCATGCTCATCTCAAACTCACTCTGCATCAAATCAGCAAATTCTTCGCAGAGGCGATTGTTAGTAGCACCGAAAATGATATCATCAACATAAATCTGTACTAATAACATATCTTTATTTTGCTTTTTCAGAAATAGTTTGTATCTACATTTCCCCTAGAGAATTCATGTTCTAATAGGAATTTGCTAAGCCTCTCATACCATGCTCTAGGTGCTTGTTTTAAACCATAAAGTGCTTTGTTCAGTTTATACATGATTAGGGTATTGATGATTTTCAAAACCAGGAGGTTGTTCTACATATACCTCCTCATTAATATACCCATTTAAAAATGCACTTTTTACATCCATTTGAAATAGTTTGAAGTCCTTAGAGCATGCATATGCTAATAATATCTAATAGCCTCAAGTCTAGCTACGGGAGCAAAGGTTTCATCAAAATCTATACCTTCTTCTTGATTATAACCCTTTGCTACTAGTCTAGCCTTATTCCTTATAACAATTCCATTTTCATCAGTTTATTTTTATAAATCCATTTAGTACCTATAATTGGATATTCAGAAGGTCTCTCTACTAGATTCCACACTTTGTTTCTAGTAAATTGGTTTAGTTCTTCTTGCATTGCATTTATCCAATTTACATCATTTTCGGCTTCTTCTATATGTTTGGGCTCAAAGTGTGAACAAAAGCTAGATGGTTATTCAAATTCCTAAGGGATGCTCTAGTCCTAACCGGTTGAGATGGATCATCTAGAATTAGTTCCTTAGGATGCCCGTGAGCATACCTCCAAGCTTTAGTTAGCCCATGATCCACAATAGCCTCTTGGCTTGATGATTTCCTTCAATCAACTTTTGATTATCATCTTGTAATCCCATCTCATCTATCTTTTCTTCAAGTATTTCAACATCATCATCAAAATTAACTTCTTACTAGAGAGATGTCACTAGAGTCATCAAACAACATGTATAGATTCTTCTATAACTAAGGTTCTTTTATTAAAGACTCTATAGGCTTTACTAGTTGTAGAATAACCTAAGAATATTCCTTCATCAGATTTAGAGTCAAATTTCCTAGATTATCTTTCCCATTATTATGACAAAACACCTACATCCAAAAACATGAAAGTAATTAACTTTTGGTTTTCTGTTTTTCCAAAGTTCATAAGGTGTTTTCTTTATAATGGGTCTTAATAAAACTCTATTTAATATATGACAAGAAGTATTAATGGCTTCTCCCCAAAAGTACTTAGGGAGGTTACTTTCACATAACATAGTTCTAGCCATTTCCTCTAGTTCTATTTTCCTTTCCACAACTCCATTTTGTTGTGGTGTCCTAGGTGCAGAAAAATTATGGGTTATCCCCTTTTTACTACAAAATCATCAAATGACTGATTTTCGAATTCGGTACCATGGTCACTTCTAATGGCTATGACTGAAGACTCTCTAGCATTTGTTACTTCCTTATGGAATTTCTTAAAACAGAAAATGCTTGATCCTTATGTGCTAGGAACATGACCCATGTGTACCTAGAGTAATCATCTACTATAACTAGACCATATTTATTTCCACCTAGGCTTGTTGTTCTAGTTGGACCAAATAGGTCCATGTGTAATAATTCTAGAGGCCTAGAGGTAGAGACACATTTTATGGATTTAAATGAGTTCCTAGATTGTTTGCCAAATTGACATGCTTCACATATTTTGTTCTTTTCAAATTTTAATTTTGGCAAACCTATCACGGAATCTCTTTTAACTAGTTTAGTTATTGTGTCCATGCTTGCATGACCTAACTTACGGTGCCATAACCAACTAGCATCATTATCTTTAGTTTCATTAACAACTAAACATTGGTTATGTTTTGCAAGATCTTCTAGGTCTACAACATATACATTTCCACGTCTAATCCTTTAAAAACTAAACTATTATCATTAGGATTTGTTATAATGCATAGTGATGGTTTAAACATAACATCATATCCTTTATCACATAATTGACTAATGCTTAACAAGTTATGCTTAAGACCATCAACATATCTAACATTATCATAAAAGTAGAAGGGGTGATTTGAACTTTACCAATACCAATGATGTGACCTTGGTTGTTGTCTCCAAAAGTCACAGCACCTCCCTTCTTAGCTTCAAGGGTGAAAAATTGATCTTTCACCCGTCATGTGCCTTGAGCAGCCACTATCCAAATACCAGCAGTTTTTGTTGACCTTGGCTGCAAGACACTCCTACACAAGCAAATCATATCTTAGGTACCCAAGTTTTCTTGGGTCCTTCATGGTTAGTCAAGTTGGTTCCTTTTGGAACCCATACCCTTTTAATTTTCTTTTTGTTTTACTTTTCCTAAAATTACACACATTTGCTTTATGACCTATAGTTCCACAACAAAAGCAGGTTATTTTCTTAGTTTTAGTTTTCCAGCTTTAACAAAGAAGTTACTAAGAAGTTTTTGTTTATTTCTTGGTTTATACCCTAAACCCGCTTTATTAAATACGCTCGTTGACTATTAGTATCATGTTTAACTTTTCAGAACTATATGTAAATTTTTCAACTAAGGGTTTGTATTTGTTAAGTTCTTTAGTTAGTGTTTGATTTTCTTTTTTTTTTAGATCATTTAGTTCTTTTGTGAGATCCTTGTTTAAGATTTGTTTATGGTTTTTAAGTTCTGAAAGTTCCTTAGTTAGTTTTTCATTATCTTTAGTTAAGGTATTAGTCTTTTGAGTTAAAAGTTGGTTGCTTGTCTTAAGTTCTATATTTTCTTTGGTGATTAAATCCTTATCCTTAACTAATGATCATACTTACGGATATAAGTTTGGTTAGTTACTTTTAGTTCTTTTTTTAAATTTATTGCCTTATATTCATCATTAATTCATTAAAAGCATCATAAAGTCATCAAAAGTAAAATCTAAAGGCGATTCGAGTTACCTCATTTCATTGGCCATGAAGCAGAAATTGGCCTTTTCTCTTGTTCCTCATCCGATGAAGAGGATGATGAGTCGGAGTCGGATAGTGTTGACAAGAGCCTTCTTCTTCTTGTACTTGCTCCCTTCTTCAGTAAAGGGCACTCAGCTCTTATGTGACCCGGCTTCTTGCACTCGTAACACCCAATCCCCTCATTTTCCCTTTCCTTACCTTTGTCCTTGCGGTAGGAATTTGAGGGGCCTCTCCTTTGATGATAGGACTTCTTGTGGTTGATGAATTTTCTGAACTTGCGCACAAGAAGTGCCTCACCATCATCTTCCTCATGTTCTTCTTCTTCACTGCTGCTACTGCAAGATAAGTCCTTGTTAGATGAAGTAGATTTTAGAGCTATTACCTTTTTCTTATGGGAGGACTCTTCCTCGTTGTGTTGTTCATGGTTAGCTCGTGCGTCATTAGGGATCCAAGAAGCTCCTCAAGTGGTAACTTGTTCAAGTCCTTGGCTTCTTGGATTGCCCCAAATCTCTTTTGCAGAATTGCAAGTTGAGACCCTATTGAATTCATTTCTATCTAAGGCACAATAAAGCACATTCATAGCTTTAGAATTTAGTTGTGCCTTTCTCATGTCATGTTCATCCCAATCCTTTTCTAGTTTGGGTACCGTGACACCTTCTACATATATGGATGGGATGTATGGGCCATTTACTATAATGGTCCATATCTCATAGTCTTGGGCTTGGATGAATATTCTCATCCTAGCCTTCCAATATGAGTAGTCGGATCCATTAAAGAATGGGGGTCTTTGGGTGGACTGACCCTCAATGTGAGAAGATCCAAATGGGGTTGTCATTTCGATCTTTTACTCTTGGGTGGAAGAGTTTATGCTCTGATACCACTTGTTGCCCAGATAGACAACCCAAGAGGGGGGGGGGGTGAATTGGGTTTTAAAATAATTTAGCTATTTAAAACGTTGTGAATGACTAATTAAAACTATTGTAAGTTGTTTAATTAATTGCTATGTGCTGTGAGTGATATGAGAGGAAGAAGAAGAGAGACAATCAATTACAAACACCAAGTTTTATAGTGGTTCGGAGCTAACCCTTGCTCCTACGTCCACTCCCCAAGTCTCACTTGGGAATTCACTATAACCCCCTTGGATTACAGCCGGTTGTTTTCCAAGCTCACAACCAAACTTGTTGTTTTACGAGCTCACAACGAACTCGGTCGGTTTTCCCTGGCTCACCGACTAGAACCACCCGATTGTTTTTTCGGAATCACAATCGAACCCTTACACACGTTGGTTTTACACTCGGCTCACCAACCAACCTCAATACCCTTGATTCAATCCCCGATTGAACCAAGCAAATACAAGTTGTAAATAAAATAGACAAACAGAAAACTAAGCTTCTCAAAAGCAGATGGAAAACAATATAATCTGAAAAGAGTTTAGAAGCCCTCAAACGCTTTTAAGTTGGAGAAGAGGAATGGCTTCTTAAACTTCGGGTCTCCTCTTGAATGTGTAGTCGACTTGAATGCAGGAGGAGGATTCTTTAATTGCTGGGAAGATGTAGGTGGATGCAGTTAATGCAGCTCTTCCCTCTTTTTCGTTGAAGAACAGGTTGCAGAGATTGAATGCTTGAATACTTGGAGTAGAATGGTTGTTCTCTGCCTTGCTACAGTCCTCTGTGGCTATTTAAACCAACCCCCATGGAAACTAGCCGTTAGAGACCTTTTTCTGCCCGTTCTGCACACTCTGCACAGCCTGACAATGTGTCCGTTGGTGGGTTGGAGTCGACTCGCGCGATCAGGAGTCGACTCGGCTGTAGCGGGAGTCGACTCATACTCTTCCGGAGTCGACTCTGCAACTATTTCGAATTTGAATTAAAGTACCCTCTTCGACTGGGAGTCGACTCGTCTTGACCCGGAGTCGACTCGCCAACTTCTGGAGCTGACTTGGCTTTCTCGGAGTCGGCTCATCCCATGGAGTCCGTGGATCTATTTTTGAATTTGGTCCACTTGAGTCGACTCGACAATCCTGGGAGTCGACTCGGCGCTCAGAGCCCGAACTTCCTATCTTCTGTCTTTTGGCTCGTCCAGTCTTGGAGTCGACTCGAACTTCCTCGGAGTCGACTCGGCTCTCAGTTTCCGAAACACTGTCTTCTGTCTTTTTGATGTGAAGCTGCCTTGGAGTCGACTCTAGCTGTCTGGGAGTCGACTCGAATCTCAGAGACAGTAAATTGGTCTTCTGTCTTTTTGATGGTCGCGGAGTCTCGGAGTCGACTCGCGTAATGCGGGAGTCGACTCGAATCTCAGAGTCCAGAAACTGCCCTCTGACTTTTTCTTTGTGTACCGCTGAGAGTCGACTCTTGCTTTCTTTGGAGTCGACCTGCCAACCATCGGAGTCGACTCGCGTTCCACTGGAGTCGACTCGAATCTCAGACCCGGAAACTGCTCTCTGACTTTTCTGCCTGTGACTCCTTGGAGTCGACTCTTACTACCTTGGAGTCGACTCGGTGAACATCGGAGTCGACTCGCGCACTTCAGGAGTCGACTCGCTGACAGGTTTTGAGTTGAAGCTTTTCTGTTCGTCTGTCTGTTCTCAGTCGGAGTCGACTCATACTGATCCGGAGTCGACTCGAGCTCGTGCCAGTGAACTTGATACACTTGGAGTCGACTCGTGATACTCGGGAGTCGACTCGAGTCTCAGACTTTGGTTCAAGCTGACTTCTTAACTTATCCAAAATATTATGAACCATGTCTAGAGACACTTAGGCAAGATTTTCACTGAAACACTTAATTGAATTCATTAGTAAACAAGAGATATACTCAAATGCTTTGAGCTCATCAAAATCAAATAGGGTTTTAATCAATCACTCCACATGCCCCTCTTACTTGGTTAACCCAATCCTCTTCCAAAGAGGATTAGGTGCCCTTCTCATGGTTTAGTCCTAATCTAATTAGGATTAACCAAATCATGAATCAATCGGGTTCAATCTATGCTAGTCCCAATCCAATTAGAACTTGAATGAACCATGACTCAATTGAACTCTTCAATCCTAATCCAATTAGGAGTCATGTTGATTCATTAGATTAATAATTAATTAGGACTTAAGAAATCCTAATCCAATTAGGATGTATTTAATTTTAGTCCTAATCCAATTAGGACTCTATTTGAATCCGAAGTCCTAATCCAATTAGGATTTCTAGGAATCCTACTCCAAGTAGGAATCCTGTTGGGGTATGTGGAGACCTTTAGTGATGAAGAGAATTGAAGGAGAATCAATTCTGAATAGTTCCGTCTGGTGGACTGTCGGAGTCGACTCGAGCTACAGTCGAGTCGACTCGGGAACAGTCGAGTCGTCTCGAGGTCCGTCGAGTCGACCCGGGAGAAGAAAGGCCGAAAAACCATGTTTCTGTCTAGACTGTCAGAGTCGACTCGAGCTACAGTCGAGTCGACTCGAAGCATCGTCGAGTCGACTCGAGCTACAGTCGAGTCGACTCTAGATCGTGCCAGTTTTGTCCAGACGTGCCAGAGTCGCTCGAACCACAGCCGAGTCGACTCGGGCTCGCGAAAAATTGTACGGACGATTTTCTTTTGGTGTTTTTGGTGGCGTTTCGACGGCTATGATCATCTGAAGGTCTTGAGACTATATATAGGACTCATGAGAGCCCTAGGGTTGAGTGATTGGCCGTATATTTGAGAGAGACTCTTGTTTGTGAGGCTAGGGTTCTAGAGAAGAAGAGGATTGGGATCCTACTTCTTGTGCAAAGGGAATTCTGTGTGAATCTCTTGTAGAGCGATCTCGTGTGATCGTTCGGGTGTGTGCCATCTCTGTAATCTATTAATCCTAGTTGAGATTTGGAGCGGTGGAGGACGTAGGCTATTTGTAGCCGAACCTCGTTACATCTTTGTGTTTGCTTTGCTATCTTCTTCTTCCTTCTTCTTTTGTGTTTGATAATCCGCTGCGGTGCTCAAGTGCTTTACCCTTACTGATACCAGGGTAATCTTTTGCCCTTCGTACGGATAAGCGAAGAGGTGATCCTTGAGTCCGGTGTCGAGGGAGCGAGAGAGTTATTCTCTCTTTGTTTTCCGACGTTGGTGGGCAGTGCCGGTGTGAGTGGGTTCCGGTGCGGGTCGCTGCCAAACAAGTGGTATCAGAGCTATTGGTTATTCTGCAATGGCGGATGAAGGGAAGTTGCGAATTGAGAAGTTCAATGGCACGAACTTCGGGTTTTGGAAGATGCAAATAGAAGATTACCCTTACCAGAAGGATCTCTATTTACCTCTTGGAGGTAGAGCAAAGAAACCAGAGAAGATGTCCGATGAAAGACTGGGAGGTCCTCGATCGGAAGACGCCGGCACCATCAGATTGTCACTTGCATCCCAAGTGGCATTCAAACATCAAAAACGAGAAGACGACGATGGAGTTGATGGCAACATTGTCGCGGATGTACGAGAAACCCTCAGCATCAAACAAGGTATTTCTCATGAAGAGGTTGTTTAATCTTCGTATGAAAAATGGCAGGCAGCGTAGCAGAATACCTCAACGAGTTCAATGGACTCACAGCCCAGTTGGAGTCAGTGGAGATTAGTTTTGACGATGAGATTCGGGGCATTGCTAATCCTCTCCGGATTGCCTGATAGCTGGAGGGCCTGGTGATGGCGTGAGCAACTCTTCGGCAACGGGGAAGTTGATTTTTGATGACGTTTGTGGGAGTGCTCTGAGGAAGAAGCAAGAAGGAAATCTTCTGGAGCTCCGGAGTCATCTGGAAGTGCACTAAACACCGTCTGACCGGGGAAGACAAAAGAAGGGACGGTCGATTTCGAAGCGACTCGAAGTCGAGATCCAGCAGGTCTCGAGCACCTCAGAACAAGGGAGCGAAGTGCTGGAACTGCGGGGAAGACGGGGCACTTTAGGAGGGATTGCAAATCTCCTAAAGGGAAGCAAGGCGACCACACCGAAGGAGTCAGCAAGGATCTGGCAAATCTTGCTGAAGACGGTGATATGGATGCCCTCGTTCTATCTTTGTCTACCTGTGACGAGTCTTGGGTTGATAGACTCGGGCGCGTCTTTCCATGCTACATCCCAACGGAAGCTTCTTGGAGGATATGAGAAGGGAGACTTTGGCAAAGTCTACCTAGGGATGGAGACCTTGCACCATACAAGGAAGGGGAAGCGCGGAAGTGAAGTTGGTTCTGGATCTTCACTTGAGCTTTGAGGACGTACGGCACGTGCCTCAACTGCAGAGGAATCTGATTTCTGTTGGACAGTTGGCGAGCCAGGGGTACAAGGCTACTTTCACAGCTGATCAGTGGAAGATATCCAGAGGTTCGTTGACGTGTGGCTAGTGGCAAGAAGGTTGGGACACTTTATGTCACCAACGGCACAGAGAATCTATTGGAGTTGCTGCAGCAGATGTGGACGCCAAGCTTATGGCATTGCAGACTTGGGCACATGAGTTATCAGGGACTGGAGGTGATGCACCAGTTGGAAAAGCTGCAGGGTCTCAGGAATGTTGAGATGGACTTCTGTGAGGATTGTATTCTCGGAAAGCAGAAGCGTGTTTCATTCAACAAAGAAGGTAAACCTCGGAAGCAAGAAAAGCTAGATCTCGTGCACACGGACGTGTGGGGCCTGCACCGGTTTCTTCCATTGGTGGATCTCAGTACTATGTTTACTTTTATTGATGATGCTACCAGGAAGCTTTGGGTGTTCTTCTTGAAGCACAAGTCCAGAGGTATTTGGGGTCTTCAGGAGATGGCAGGCAATGGTAGAACTCGAGACAGGAAGGAGGTTAAAATGCCTGAGATCAGACAACGGTGGTGAGTATTGTAGGCAGGGAGTTTGAGGAACTACTGTGCAGAGGCTGGGATCGTCAGGCAGAGGACAGTTTCCAGGGACACCACAACAAAATGGAGTTGCTGAAAGGATGAACAGAACAATTAATGAGCGTGCCAGGAGCATGAGGATACATGCTGGATTGGCCACAGCAGTTTTGGGCGGAACGCAGTTAACACTGCTGCCCTACTTGATCAACAGAGGGCCATCAAAGAAACTTGAATTTGGGATTCCTGAGGAAGCATGGACAGCAAAGAAGATTGATTTGGCGCACTTACGAGTATTCGGTTGTACCAGTTATGTCCATGTTGATCCAAAGCCAAAGAAGCAACTAGACGCCAAATCAAAGAAGTGCATTTTCGTTGGATACGGAGGTCAACAGTTTGGGTATCGGTTTTGGGATCCCGAACACAGGAAGATCATTCGTAGTTATGATGTGGTATTCAATGAGAAAATGCAGCAGAGCACTGAATCAGAAACAAAACCTGTTGAGCCGTGTTTTGTGGATCCTGAAGAGGAGTCTACAAATTCTGGTCAGAAGACTCAGTCAGAGCAAGAACCTGAAGCATTGGCACCCCCTCCACAACTAAGAAGGTCCACTCCGTAGTACTCATGGGAAGCCTCCTCAAAAGGTATGATGGGACTCTTAGTTATTTGCTGCTCATAGATAATGGGCGAACCTGAATGCTTCAACGGAGGCATTGGAGGTTGATACCAGGAAGGAGTGGGAGTTGGCCATGGATGATGAGATGGAGTCATTGGAGCAGAATCAAACGTGGGATTTGGTGGATCTGCCCAAGGGGAAGAAAGCACTGTCAAACAAATGGGTTTACAGGCTGAAGGAAGAGCAGAATGGGAAGAAGCGGTACAAGGCCAGGCTGGTTGTAAAAGGATTTCAGCAGAGAGCAGGTATCCGACTTCAAGGAGATCTTTTTCTCCTGTAGTCAAAGATGAGTTCTATTCGGGCGGTGCTGAGCATGGTGGCAGAAGAGGATCTTCACTTAGAGCAGCTTGATGTTGAAGACAGCTTTTCTTCACGGAGATCTGCGTATGAGGAGATATATATGCAGCAGCCGGAGGGATACATTGCAGCTGGCACGGGTGACTTGGTTTGCAAATTGAAGAAAGCCTCTATGGTTTGAAACAGGCACCCAGGCAATGGTATCTCAAGTTCGATAGTTACATGCTTGAGATAGGATACAGGAGATGTCAGGAGGATCACTGTTGCTACTTCCGGGACTTTGGTTCATCTTACATTATCTTGCTATTGTATGTTGATGACATGTTAGTTGCAGGAAGCTAGCATGCATGAGATTGGCAAAAATTGAAGCTGAAGCTGTCAAGAAAATTTGCAATGAAGGATCTAGGAGCAGCGAAACAGATCCTTGGGATGCGGATCAGCAGAGATAGGTCTAAAACATATCCTCAGACTATCTCAGGCGGAGTACATCAGCCGAGTACTCAAGAGATTCTGCATGGAGGGTGCCAAATCTGTTGGCACACCACTAGGTGCCCACTTAAAGCTTTCAAAAGGGCAAAGTCCGAAGACGCGGGTGGAGGAGCTCAATATGTCAAAATCCCGTATGCATCGGCAGTGGGGAGCTTGATGTACGCTATGGTGTGTACGAGACCAGCCATTGCTCAAGCAGTGGGAGTTGTGAGTCGCTTCATGAGCTGCCCAGGCTTGGAGCATTGGCGCGCGGTCAAATGGATACTGAGGTATCTGAAAGGCACTGAGCACATGTCATTGTGCTATGGAGGTTCTGAGATCCGTTACAGGGCTATGTGGACTCAGACATGGCAGGGGACTTGGACGGCAGGAGAAGCACGACAGGGTACTTGTTCACCTTGGGCAGTGGAGCCGTCAGTTGGATTTCCAGGTTGCAACCAGTTGTTGCATTGTCGACTACGGAGGCGGAGTATGTGGCAGCCACAGAGGCGTGCAAGGAACTAATATGGCTTCAGGCTTGATGAAGGAGCTTGGGAAGGAACAGAAGGATTGCATGTTATATTCAGACAGTCAAAGTGCAATTCATCTGGCAAAGAATTCAGCTTTTCATTCAAGGACGAAGCATATTGACATACGGTACCACTTCGTGAGGTCATTGCTCGAGCAGGGACTCGTCAAGTTGGAGAAATTCATACAAGTCAGAATCCTGCAGATATGTTGACGAAGGTCGTCACGGTGGAGAAGCTGAGGAGCTGTTCAGCTTCTGCTGGTCTTCATGCTTGAAGACGTTGAGGAGGCATCGTACCGATTTCACTAGGATGATCCAGTTTCAGTGGGAGCACAGAGGAGAACCAAGTAACAAGAGAATATACCCAAGGTCTCCAAGTGGGAGATTGTTGGGGTATGTAGAGACCTTTAGTGATGAAGAGAATTGAAGGAGAATCAATTCTGAATAGTTCCGTCTGGTGGACTGTCGGAGTCGACTCGAGCTACAGTCGAGTCGACTCGGGAACAGTCGAGTCGACTCGAGGTCCGTCGAGTCGACCCGGGAGAAGAAAGGCCGAAAAACCATGTTTCTGTCTGGACTGTCAGAGTCGACTCGAGCTACAGTCGAGTCGACTCGAAGCATCGTCGAGTCGACTCGAGCTACAGTCGAGTCGACTCTAGATCGTGCCAGTTTTGTCCAGACGTGCCAGAGTCGACTCGAACCACAGCCGAGTCGACTCGGGCTCACGAAAAATCGTACGGACGATTTTCTTTTGGTGTTTTTGGTGGCGTTTCGACGGCTATGATCATCTGAAGGTCTTGAGACTATATATAGGACTCATGAGAGCCCTAGGGTTGAGTGATTGGCCGTATATTTGAGAGAGACTCTTGTTTGTGAGGCTAGGGTTCTAGAGAAGAAGAGGATTGGGATCCTACTTCTTGTGCAAAGGGAATTCTGTGTGAATCTCTTGTAGAGCGATCTCGTGTGATCGTTCGGGTGTGTGCCATCTCTGTAATCTATTCATCCTAGTTGAGATTTGGAGCGGTGGAGGACGTAGGCTATTTGTAGCCGAACCTCGTTACATCTTTGTGTTTGCTTTGCTATCTTCTTCTTCCTTCTTCTTTTGTGTTTGATAATCCGCTGCGGTGCTCAAGTGCTTTACCCTTACTGATACCAGGGTAATCTTTTGCCCTTCGTACGGATAAGCGAAGAGGTGATCCTTGAGTCCGGTGTCGAGGGAGCGAGAGAGTTATTCTCTCTTTGTTTTCCGACGTTGGTGGGCAGTGCCGGTGTGAGTGGGTTCCGGTGCGGGTCGCTGCCAACAAATCCAATTTTAATTCAAAATTTCTAATCTCATTAGGATTGTAGGAATCCTATTCCAAGTAGAAATCCTAGTCCTACTCCAACTAGGATTTCCAGTCTAATCCAATTAAGACTCTAGGAATCCTATCCGAAGTAGGACTCTTGTTTCAAGTCCAATTAATTAATTTCCTTTGTTCTTTCTTCAACTTCTTATCAATCAAATTGATTACTTGTGATTTCTAATCACGATTTCAACCATCGGATCGGTCAATACTTCTAGTGTGTGTGACCCCATAGGTTCTACTCTGACTGGTAGTGAGATATATTGTGATCTCTATCTCAATATCATTGAAAACTCCTTTCAATGGGTTGGAACGATTCCAACTCTACTCATTAGGGTTATCGATCATCGAGATAATCCCTGTGACTCCCACCATTGTTGCCCAGAGATGGTCACCCAAGAGGGGGGTGAATTGGGTGTTTTAAAAAACTTTTGACTAATTAAAAATAAAACACACGAATCTATGCACTAAAGTAAAGAAGGGGGAAAGAGAAAGGTCAATTGCAAACACAGGATTTTATAGTGGTTCGGAGCTTCCACTGCTCCTACGTCCACTCCCCAAATCACCTTTGGAAATTTCTACTATAATCCAAGATTACAGTACGGTAGTTTTGCGAGTTCACTACCCAACTCGTTGTTTTAACACCGGGCTCACAACAAACCCAAAACCTCCAATTTTACTTAGGCTTGGGACGCCTTTCCCTTGTTCCAAGTCCCTTGACTGGAACAAGCACCGCAATGAAAGAGTTTACAAAAGAAATAAAAGCTCTAAAAAGCAAATATAACAATTATGAACAATTGAACCCGGAAGAATCGTTTTGCCGTTGGAAGCGTGGGAGATGTTGATTCTTCCGATGTGGAACGCGTAGGGTTGAGTGTAAGCTTTGAATCCCGAGCGCACGAGAGTGGTTGAGCTTGAAATCACTTGGGAATCTTGAAAAACACTTGATTTCTTCACTTGAATGCACTCACACCCTTGAACTTTTCTTTCTTACTTCTCTCTTGAATGATCTAGCTTTGGGTTGGTGAAGAGTTGTTGAGAAGCACTTAAGAGGTCCCTTTTATAGCCCAAAAAGCAAATATAGCCGTTAGAGACAAAGAAAGAAGGATTGAAATTCAAACCAAACCTGAAAAGCTGTCAGTCGCGTCCCAGTCGCTCCGGGGATGTCTCCGCTTCAACGGGAGACGTCTCGGCTACAAGATTTTACTTTTTCCATTGTCTGGGGTCGACTCGGCACTTTCAGGGACGTCTCGGCTTGTTGCACTTTTTGAATGGGGACGACTCCGCTGATCTGGGGACGACTCCGCTTCTTTATCTCCGGAAGAACATGTCCTCTGGAATTTCCTGAGAGAGTCGACTCCGCTCCTTCAGGGGACGTCTCGGGTTGTCTGCACTTTATGCATGGGGACGACTCCGCTGTCTCAGGGTCGACTCCGCTTCCTTATCACCCAAAAACCATTCTCTGGAAAACCCTGAGAGAGCCGTCTCCGCTATCTTGGGGACGACTCGGGAAGTCTCCTTTTTACTTGCGGGGACGACTCGGCTTACTGTGGGGACGTCTCGCGCATATCTCTTGAAAACTGCCTTTCTGCCGCCACTGAGAGAGTCGACTCCGCTACTGAGAGAGTCAACTCCGCTAACGCGGGGACGACTCGGCAGGTGTCGGGACGTCTCCAAGTGTGCCGGTTCTTCCTGTTTGTGCCAGAGACGTCTCTGAAACTATCCGGAGACGTCTCGGCTGTCCCTGATCTGTTTTCTTTAACTCAAAATATTCTTCAATAAATTCATAAAAATTATGGGAACTTGCCTAGACATTTCTTAACAATATTCTTAATAAGACACATGAATTCCTCAATTAAATTGTTAAGATATAATGAAATTTGACTCTAGTATTTTGTATTCATCAAAATCTATTAGGGGGTCAACAATCTCCCCCTTTTTGATGATGAAAACACTGAGTATATGCAAAATTTGAGATTTAAACATATACACAGTATTTGATCAGATGTACAAGTATAATGTTTTGATTAGAACTAGATACAATGTGCATCACTCAAAGTATTCAATTTTCAGTTCTTTCCTTGTGCATAAGATTGATCTTTATAGTTCTTAAATGATTTTAGCATATCAAGTTAAAATGAAGTATTGATGCTGAGGATAATTGAAAGCTAGATTCTTTTTGACTCCCCCTTTCTTTTTCAGAAGGGCAATTATCTTAAGGTCAATATTCTTCAATTTTATCTTTTCTAAATCAACTTTGAAGTATGATTATAAATTTTGCATTCCATATATATAACTGCTCCCCCCTTTCAATATCTCTACATTCAATATCTCTACATTCAATATCTACTCCCCCTTTTTGTCATCAACAATGAAGGGGACAAATTATCTCTATATTCAATATATTCAGTGTTCATTTTACTCCCCCTTTGATATTCAGGTTGTGCTCCCCTGTTTCATATGCTTTGATACGTTGTGCCAAATCTGAATACTTAATGTATGTTATGAGATTCTTATGACACATCAAGAGGCACATTCACATTCATAGAAACACATACATAGAGTTGGCAATGTACACACAGTTTTCAAAAGGGATTGTATTCATGTATCATTGTGAACCTTTGAAGTCAGTACATAGTCAAAAAGAAGAAATCATGACAAGTATTGATTTCTAATACAAAAGTGTTTCAAAAATAGCCTAGGATTTACAAAAAGAAGATCCTACAAGATATCCATCATGGCGACGTTGCTCATGGGCCCTACCAGCTGTATTTTGTTCATAAACCTTACAAGCTGCATCTATGAATGTGTTGATGGAATCCATGAGGGTTTGAATTGATCTCCCTGTGACTTGTGGAACCTGCCACAAGTGCCTCAAACTCTATGGTTGCCATTTCAATTCTTCCTCTGAGTTGGGCAACCAAGGTGCCCACGTTGCCATCTGGTTTTGACAGCTCTTTGAGACTCTTGGAAATGCTCCTCAAGCTGTCCTTGAGCTCTATTGATCTGATGGTTTTGGGTGGCACCCACACCAATTATTTCTTGTGTTGTAGCTTCAATTTGACTTCTAATATCCTTCATTTCTTGTAGAAGCCCTTCATGTGAAGCTCTGATGGGGCCAACTCTGTAGAGATCATGGATCTCATCTCCTCCCTCATCTGCTGGCAAATGGCAGATGCTAAGGTACGCATCTGATCCTCTGACAGGAAGGAGGCCCCACTAACTGGAGGAGGTGGTGGCATGGATGTGGAAGGTCCAGCTGAGCTGGAGGGAATATCAGGGATATCCATGTGGCTAGGTGGAGGAGAATGATGGTCAGACTCATGATGTGGGATCTCAGGCTCTAGGATTTGGGTTTTTCTCTTTGGTACCTTGACCCACGATCCATCTATCTTATGAAATTCCATTCTTCTCATTGTGCCCTCATTGTAATAGTCGGTGTTTCTCAAGGGCTTTGCAGGTTCATTTGTTGGAATGGGAACCTTGAAGTGTTTAAAGGTTAAGGTAAAGATCATGCCATAGGGTATACTAAACCTTGAATACCTATGACATAGGGCAATGTAATTTAGCATGAGTCTAGGGAGGTTTAGAGGGATCCCTAGTAGGATGTGGTGCATTATAACTAAGTCTCGCTCCGAAACAAAATCGAAGCGACCGGTTTTAGGAAATAGGACCCGGTTGACAATACTTAAGAGAAGTCTCATCTCTGCATTTAGGTCCTGGGAATTGACAACATCAAGAGGGCCGCAGTCCTCTCTTCCTAAAAGTAAATTTAGGGCTGACTCCCTTTGGGGATGTGAGGTTGGAGCCTCACCGTCCCTAGGAATTTGTAAGACAGTGGATAGGACATCTTCATTGACTTCTACTAATGTCCCTTGGACATATCCAGTGTACCCTAGGTCCCCTAAGGCCATATGCTAAAAAGTTCTCTAACTAGGCCGGGGTAGGTCAAGGTATTTAGGGTACAAAGGTGCTCCCACCCTTGGGCTCGGAGTCTCTCTCCAATAGAGAACCCCTCATGATCTAAAAATGAGAAATCTATGTACCTTCCGGTCGTGACTGTGCGATTTGCACAGGAAATAGTCGTGGTTGGCGGAGCAACCGGAGGAGACGGCGCGGAGGGTTCTTCCCGTCGTTCCTCACCGTCGGCCGCTACCCTAGGTCGCCTTCCACGGGTCGTCCTAGCCTTCTTTGGTGCCATGGATGCTAGGGTTTGTGATGTAGAGCAAACGGAGGCTAGGATTTGAGGTGGAGAGCAAATGGAGGCTAGGGTTTTTCGTTTTGGTCGGGAATGAAGGAGAAGCTCGAGTCGGCTCGAGCGATTTCGACCTATTTAAAAAGCCCTCATTCGGTCCCCGAGACGTCTCCGCGACTAAGGCGAGACGTCTCCCCTGGGGGGGACGTCTCTGCGATTTGCCAGAGACGTCTCCGGCACTGAAAAATTTCAGACTGTATTCTATCTTCTCCCCAATTTCTGTTTAATCATCCTAATCAACATGATCTCTTTTGATAAACTTAGAGTGAATTTGTTTGTGATCCTCCCCCTTAATGATACATCTATAATAATTTGATAATGATTTTTGAATTATTAATATTGAAATGAGGAATGTTTGACCAAATTTCGAATACCTATGAAATAGGCTCTGAAAATATCTCCATAAAGAGTCCAAGGGAGGGTAACCATCCTCCGGAAAGTCAAACAGTTCGTCATTTAGCTTAGATGAAATCATGTTTTCACTTATGTTTACCTTGAGGTTGATTATTAGTTTGAGTAGGCAAAGCAATGCAATACAAATTCAACTCACTTGCTAGGATCATACAAGCTCAAGGCATTCCTTAAGAAATTGAATCTTTCTTTACAAAGGGGCTTTGTAAGATATCAGCTAATTGATTTTCAGTACATACATATTCAATCATCACATCATTTTTCAGCACATGATCCCTAATAAAATGATGCCTAATCTCTATATGCTTTGACTTAGAGTGTTGGACAGGATTTTTGTTAAGTTAATTGCACTTGTATTATCACATTTAATTGGTATATTATCCATTTGATACCGAAGTCTTCAAGTTGTTGCTTAATCCAAAGAACTTGGGCACAGCAGCTTCCAGCTGCAATGTACTCAGCCTCAGCTGTGGACAAGGCAACTGAATTTTGTTTCTTGCTAAACCAAAAAACCAAATTGGGCACCCAAGAGTTGACATGTGCCACTTGTGCTTTTCTGTCGAGTTTGCACCCGGCAAAATCAGCATCGGAATAAGCAATTAAATTTATGTCAGATTGTTTAGAATACCATAAGCCTACATTAGATGTCCCTACTAGATATCTAAAAATTCTCTTAACAGCTTGCAAGTGTGATTCCTTAGGACATGCTTGGTATCTAGCACACATACACACACTAAATAATATATCTGGTCTACTAGCAGTAAGGTAAAGTAAAGAGCCTATCATACTCTGTATAATTTGCAGTCTATACTTTTACCTTTTTCATCTTTGTCAAGCTTGCAACTTGAGCCCATGGGTGTGCTGATTTCTTTTGCATCCTTCATCTTGAATTTCTCCAACATTTCTTTGATATACTTGGTCTGACTGATGAAGATGCCTCCTCTGATTGTTTTATTTGCAGCCCAAGGAAGAAGTTGAGCTCACCCATCATGCTCATTTCAAATTCTCCCTGCATAGCTTGGCAAACTCTTGACAAAGACTATCATTAGTAGCACCAAAAATTATATCATCCACATAAATTTGTACAAGCAATAAGTCATTTCCTTTTCTTTTAATAAAGAGGGTTTTGTCTACATTTCCTCTCTTAAATTTGTTCTCAATTAGGAAATTAACTTAATCTTTCATACCATGCCCTAGGAGCTTGCTTAAGTCCATACAATGCTTATGCAATTTATACACATAATCTGGATGTAAGTGATTTTCAAAACCTGGAGGTTGTCCTACATAAACTTCCTCCATTATATAGCCATTTAAGAATGCACTTTTTACATCCATTTGATAGAGTTTAAAATCCATGAAGAATGCATATGCTAAAAGCAGTCTAATAGCCTCTAACCTAGCAACAGGAGCAAAAAGTTTCATCAAAATCTATTCCTTCCTCCTGATTATATCCTTTGGCCACTAGCCTAGCTTTGTTTCTTATTACTATCCCATCTTCATCTAGTTTATTTCTATATACCCATTTGGTGCCTATAATTGAAACATTAGGGGTCTTTTCATTAGAGTCAAACTTCATTTCTTTCGAATTGGTTTAATTCCTCTTGCATAGCATTCATCCAATTATCATCTTTTTCAGCTTCTTCTAGTGATTTAGGCTCTATTTGTGAAACGAAAGCAAGATAATTACTAGTGTTTCTTAAAGAGGATCTAGTTCTTATACCTTGTGAAGGATCACCAAGGATTAGATCCTTTGGATGACCATGTGCATACCTCCATTCTTAGGAAGATCTTGATTTCTTGATGGAGGTTGATCTTCTTCATCTCGCTGATTTGTATCTTCTTTGATCCATCCTCATGTTGTTTGTTTGAGTGGAGAGTTCCTTCATTTGGTCTTCAGTATACCTACATCACCATCTTCTTCTTTTCTAAGAAGAATCTCCATTAGTTTCATCAAAACAACATGAATGGATTCTTCAACAACGAGAGTTCTCTTGTTGAAGACCCTGTATGCTCTACTAGATGAGGAGTAACCTAAGAAGATCCCCTCATCTGATTTAGCACTAAATTTACTGAGATTGTCCTTTCCATTGTTCAAAATAAAGCATCGACAACCGAAAACATGAAAATAACTTATATTTGGTTTCTTACCTTTTATCAACTCATACGGTGTTTTCTTTAAGATGGATCTAACTAAAGCACGATTTAAGATATAACATGAAGTATTTATTGCTTCAGCCCAAAAATACTTTGGTAGATCCGATTCGCACAACATGGTACGAGCCATATCTGCTAGTGTGCGATTCTTCCTTTCTACCACCCCATTTTGTTGGGGTGTCCTAGGTGCCGAGAAATTGTGATTGATACCATTTTCGTCACAAAACTTTTCAAAGTGCTGATTTTCAAACTCGGTACCATGATCACTCCTAATTGCTTTTAGTTTAAGATTGAGTTCATTCGAAACCCTATTATGAAACTTGATAAAAGCAGGAAAGGACTCATTTTTATGTGCAAGAAATGAAACCCATGTAAAACGTGAAAAATCATCAACAATTACAAGACCAAATTTCTTACCCCCTAGACTAGCAGTTCTAGTGGGTCCAAATAAATCCATGTGAATTAGTTCTAAGGGTTTTGTTGTTGAGACTATATTCTTAGACTTGAAGGAACTTCTTGTTTGTTTCCCTAATTGACATGCAGCGCAAATTTTATTCTTCTCAAAGTCTATTTTTGGTAGTCCTTTGACTAGATCTTTTGTAATTAATTTGGAGATTAAGTCCATGCTAGCATGCCCTAACCTACGATGCCATAACCAACTAGTCTCATTGACTTTGGGATTCATGGCTACAAGACATTGGCCATCCTTCATGGTGAGATCATCAAGATCTACCATGTAAACATTTCCATGCCTATGTCCTGTGAGTATGATCTCATTATCATTTGGACTACTAATTATGCATAGTGATGATTCAAATGACACTTTAAAGCCCTTGTCACAAAATTGACTTATACTTAATAAATTATGTTTTAGTCCATTAACTAACAATACATTATCAATAAATGAGGAGGGTGATATGGAGATTTTACCCATACCAATAATTCGGCCTTTAGCATTATCTCCAAATGTGACTACTCCTCCTTCTTTTGATTCCAAGGTGACGAAGAGACTCTTGTCACCGGTCATATGCCTTGAGCAACCACTATCAAGATACCACATTCTCTTTTTATTCCCGGCTGCAAGGCATACCTCGTCGTCTTCGAACGCCATGAAGCATAGATTGGCGGTCTCTTCCTTCTCTTCCTCGGAGGATGATGTGTCACTATCATCCCATGTTGCCTTCAATGCCTTCTTCTTCTTCTTTCCAAAATACTTCTTTTGTTGAGGGCATTCGGAACGAATATGTCCCGGTCTCTTGCAATCATAGCATACGATTGGGTCTCTTTCTTTTTCCTTTTCTTTTTCCAATCATTTCTCCCTCCAAATTTCTTTCTTGGGAAGGGTTTCTTTCTTCTCATGAATTTTTTAAACTTCCTTACTATCAAACCCAAGTCCTCATCTTGACTTTCTTCTTCACTCTCACTGCTCTCTTCTTCACATACACTTGAGGTAGCCTTGAGTGCGATTGTCTTTTTCTTTGGCAACTCTTCTTCATGCTGCTTCATCGTGAGCTCATGCGTCATCAATGAGCCCAAGAGTTGTTCTAGCCCCAAAGTGTTGAGGTCTTTGGCTTCTACAATCGCCGTGACCTTTGCTTCCCATGCTTTTGGCAGTGACCTGAGAATTTTACTCACAAGTTCGGGGTTAGTGTAAGATTTGCCCAAGCTTTTTAGGCCATTAATAATTTCGGTAAAACGTGTAAACATGCATGTGATGGTTTCATTAGGTTCCATCTTAAACAATTCATATTTGTGAACTAGAATGTTCACTTTGGACTCTTTGACTTGATTTGTACCCTCGTGGGTAACTTCAAGCCTATCCCATATTTCCTTAGCGGAACTACATGTAGAGACTCTATTGAACTCATTTACATCTAAAGAACAAAATAGTGAGTTCATGGCTCTAGAATTGAGTTGGGCCATCCTATCATCATTCTCATCCCAATCCTCCTCAGGTTTGGGAACTCGAATGCCATTAACCACATGTGATGGTTCTTGTGGTCCCTTGACTATAACCCTCCACAAGGCATAGTCTTGTGCTTGAATGAAGATTCTCATTCTAGTCTTCCAATAGGTATAATTTGTCCCATTGAAGAGTGGAGGTCTATTGGTTGCTTGCCCTCGGCAGGGACATTGTTAAAGGGTGTTGCCATCTAGATCTTTGGCTAAGACGGTTAGGTCTTTCAAGAAATACACAGAGCACCCGCTCTGATACCACTTGTTGCCCAGAGATGGTCACCCAAGAGGGGGGTGAATTGGGTGTTTTAAAAAACTTTTGACTAATTAAAAATAAAACACACGAATCTATGCACTAAAGTAAAGAAGGGGGAAAGAGAAAGGTCAATTGCAAACACAGGGTTTTATAGTGGTTCGGAGCTTCCACTGCTCCTACGTCCACTCCCCAAATCACCTTTGGGAATTTCCACTATAATCCAAGATTACAGTACGGTAGTTTTGCGAGTTCACTACCCAACTCGTTGTTTTACACCGGGCTCACAACAAACCCAAAACCCCAATTTCACTTAGGCTTGGGACGCCTTTCCCTTGTTCCAAGTCCCTTGACTGGAACAAGCACCGCAATGAAAGAGTTTACAAAAGAAAATAAAAGCTCTAAAAAGCAAATATAACAATTATGAACAATTGAACCCGGAAGAATCGTTTTGCCGTTGGAAGCGTGGGAGATGTTGATTCTTCCGATGTGGAACGCGTAGGGTTGAGTGTAAGCTTTGAATCCCGAGCGCACGAGAGTGGTTGAGCTTGAAATCACTTGGGAATCTTGAAAAACACTTGATTTCTTCACTTGAATGCACTCACTCCCTTGAACTTTTCTTTCTTACTTCTCTCTTGAATGATCTAGCTTTGGGTTGGTGAAGAGTTGTTGAGAAGCACTTAAGAGGTCCCTTTTATAGCCCAAAAAGTAAATATAGCCGTTAGAGACAAAGAAAGAAGGATTTGAAATTCAAACCAAACCTGAAAAGCTGTCAGTCGTGTCCCAGTCGCTCCGGGGACGTCTCCGCTTCAACGGGAGACGTCTCGGCTACAAGATTTTACTTTTTCCATTGTCTGGGGTCGACTCGGCACTTTAAGGGGATGTCTCGGCTTGTTTGTACTTTTTGAATAGGGACGACTCCGCTGCTTTGGGGACGACTCCGCTTCTTTATCTATGAAAAACATGTCCTCTGGAATTCCCTGAGAGAGTCGACTCCGCTCCTTCAGGGGACGTCTCGGGTTGTCTGCATTTTATGCATGGGGACGACTCCGCTTCTTTATCTCTGAAAAACATGTCCTCTGAAATTCCCTGAGAGAGTCGACTCCGCTCCTTCAGGGGACGTCTCGGGTTGTCTGCACTTTATGCATGGGGACGACTCCGCTGTCTCAGGGTCGACTCCGCTTCCTTATCACCGAAAAAACCATTCTCTGGAAAACCCTGAGAGAGCCGTCTCCGCTATCTTGGGGACGACTCGGGAAGTCTCCTTTTTACTTGCGGGGACGACTCCGCGTACAGTGGGGACGTCTCACGCATATCTCTTGAAAATTGCCTTTCTGCCGCCACTGAGAGAGTCGACTCCGCTACTGAGAGAGTCGACTCCGCTAGCGCGGGGACGACTCGGCAGGTGCCGGGGACGTCTCCAAGTGTCCCAGTTCTTCCTGTTTGTGCCAGAGACGTCTCTGAAACTATCCGGAGACGTCTCGGCTGTTCCTGATCTGTTTTCTTTAACTCAAAATATTCTTCAATAAATTCATAAAAATTATGGGAACTTGCCTAGACATTTCTTAACAATATTCTCAATTAATCACATGAATTCCTCAATATTCTTAACAATACTCTAGTGTTTTGTATTCATCAAAATCCATTAGGGGGTCAACAGATAGCAACAGGAAAGAAAAATAATACTCTCTACATGATGCAAACAAAGCTAAAGAAAGGAGAGGTGAATGCAATTGATGATGATTTCTCTACAAAGCTTTGGCACAAAAGGCTGGGCATATGAGTGAGAAAGGACTTCAAATTCTAGCCAAGGAGTTGCTACCAAATACCAAAGGTGTGTCTTTGAAAACTTGTGTTGATTATTTAACCGGAAAACAACATAGAGTTACATTTCATAGAACACCTATATCTAGAAAAATTAACATTCTAGATTTGATACATAGTGATGTATGCATGATGGATAGTAGAAGTCTTGGTGGTGCACTTTATTTTGTTACCTTTATTGATGATCATTCTAGCAAGGTATGGGCTTTTGCTTTAAAATCCAAGGATCAAGTCTTGGATGTATTTAAACACTTTCATGTCATGGTTGAAAGAGAGACATGCAAGAAGCTAAAGTGTATTAGGGTAGATAATGGAGGTGAGTACAGAGGGTCATTTAAAAATATTACAAAGACTATGGCATCAAGCTTCAAAAGACAGTTTCTAAAACACCGCAAAAAAATAGAGTTGCTAGAGAGAATGAATAGAACAATTATAAAGAGAATCAGATTTATGCTCTCTCATGCAAAGCTGCCAAAACCATTTTGGGGTGAAGCTATGACGACTGCAGTGGATTTGATCAACATTTTTCCATCAGCTCCTTTGGATAGTGATGTGCCTGAAAAGGCTTGGACAGGAAAAGATGTATCCTACAGTCATTCAAAGGTGTTTGGATGTAAGGCACTTGTTCACATTCCAAGAAATGAAAGGTCTAAACTTGATGAAAAGTCTAAAGAATGTATTTTCTTAGGTTATGGCCATGAAGAATTTGGATACAGGTTGTGGGATCCAAAAGACAAAAAAGTGATCAGAAGTAGAGATGTTGTCTTTTTTGAAGATCAGTTTATTGAAGACTTTGTAAAGCAAGAGATGCAAAAGTATTTGAACAGTTCTTCAATTAAAATGGATCTAGTTCCTTCACCTATGGTACATGATGATGATAGGGGAGATGTGCAGGATGACAGTGAGCATGGTGATACAGGTGCTAGTGAGGATTCTACAGGTGATAATAGTCACACTGAAGCTTTAGAATATGGTGAGCTATCAAGTCAGTCTGAAATGACAGAATCACAGGTTAGAAGGTCTACTAGACAGCACAGAGCACCATCTAGATATCCTGCTTCTTACAGATGAGGGGGAGTCAGAATGCGTCCAAGAAGTGCAAAATCATAAGGACAAGGATAAATGATTTCAAGCTGTGCAAGAGGAAATGAAATCTTTATATGAAAACCATACTTTTGATTTGGTGAAGCTTCCTAAGGGCAAGAGAGTACTCAAGAACCAATGGGTATACAGATTAAAGGAGAATGAGAGCGGCTTAAAACCCAAGTACAAAGCAAGATTAGTTATCAAGGGCTTTGGTCAGAAGAAAGATATAGATTTTGATGAAATTTTTGCTCCGGTTGTGAAAATGTCATCTCTTCGAATTATATTGGGTTTGGCAACTAGTATTGACCTGAGATTGAGCAGCTTGATGTGAAGACAACCTTCTTGCATAGAGATATAGAGGAAGAAATTTATATGGAGCAACATGAGGGGTTTAAAACTAAGGAAAAAGAACATCTTGTTTGCAAGTTGAAGAAAAGCTTATATGGGCTTAAACAAGCACCAAGACAATGGTATAAAAAGTTGGATTCTTTTATGATGGGTCACGGCTACAAGAGGACAAAATTCGATCATTACGTCTATGTGTAAAGGTTTAGAGATGGTGATTTTATAATTTTATTGCTTTATGTGGATGATATGTTAATTATTGGCCGTGATACTAACAAAATTGATAGGTTGAAGAAAGACTTAAGCAAGTCTTTTGACATTAAAGATATAGGGCCCGTAAAGCAAATGCTTAGCATGAGAATTTCTCGTGATAGAAAGAACAAGAAGCTTTAGCTATCACAAGAAAGATATATTGAAAGGATGCTTGAGTAGTTTAATATGGAAAAGGCTAAACCGGTTTCCTCTCCACTTGCAAGTCATTTCAAACTCACAAACAAGTAATGTCCTACAAGTGAAAGGGAGAAGAGGAAGTGCAAAAGGTTCCCTATGCTTCAGCAGTAGACAGTTTGATGTATACTATGGTGTGTACGAGATCAAACATAGCCTATGCAGTTAATGTTGTGAGCAGATTTTTCTCGAATCCTGGCAAAAAATATTGGGCTGCAGTTAAATGGATACTTAGATACCTTAGAGGTACTTCCAAAGCTTGCTTATGCTTTGGAAATAGAAAAACTATGCTAGAGGAATTCACATATGCAAATATGGCTGGTGATATTGATACTAGAAAGTCTACATCGGGATACATGATGACTTTTGCAAGGGGAACCATTTTATGGCAGTCCAAATTATAGAAATGTGTTGCTTTGTTCACTACAGAGGCCGAATATATTGCGGTGACAGAGGCATATAAGGAAATGTTGTGGATGAAAAGATTTCTCTAAGAATTGGGCTTGAAACAAGAAAGGTATACTCTCTTTTGTGATAATCAGAGTGTCATTCATCTTAACAAGAATTCTAGCTTTCATTCAAAGTCGAAGCATATTGATGTGAGGTATCATTGGATTCGAGATGTGTTGGAAGAAAGGCTTTCACATCTAGAGAAAACTCATACCGATGAGAACAAGTCGAATATGATGACTAAAATTTTGCCTAAGAAGAAGAATGATATTTATATGCTTAAGATAAGCTTGGTGGAGCCTCGCACTTAAGGTGGGAGAGGAAGAATTGTTGGCTGAGTCCCACCTTATGTGAGGTGGGACCCAGCAACTTAAGTAAAAAAAAGAACAAAAGAGGAAAAGAGGGTTGGGATTTTTTATTCTATTAGAGGGTAGATGAGAAGAAAAAGAGAGCAGCCCCCTTGGTGAAGTGCTTGTGGAATCCATCTCAAGAAGAAGGTAACGATCTTATTCAAGGCATTTTAAGAGAAACAAGAACCTTGTGCAAACCTACACTCGGTGAGATTGTTCTCATTTTATTATTGAAGCCTATACTCTTTTTCATGTCAACTTTTTGTTTGTGATCCAAGGAAAAATCCTTGATGTATGCGATCCTCTAGCTTAGCCTAGAAAAGATACTTTATAAGCCCATTATTGTTGATAGTGGAGGTTTGAGGTGGACTTAGGTCCTGTGGTTTTTCTCTCATATTGGAGGGTTTTTCACCTAAAAATTCTTGTCTCTTGCTTGTATTTCTTGTGGTTTGATTTTGGTAGTTCTTGCATTAATTAGTTATTATCGTATTCTTATTCTACTCACACAAAGATAGAAAAGTTGTTGTCTAGTAAATAGGTCTTTCCTAACAAGATTTTATTCAAGAGTAGCTCTTTATCTGATAAAAACTAGGTGAAACGACAAAAGACAAAGTTGAAGTAGAAGGCGAAATCTATCTTTTCAAGAATTTTAGTTTTTTTTTAGAATATTTCTACGAGTGATGTCTATTTTAGAAAAGAGAGTCCTACTAAAATTAGGATGAAGAATCCAATCCAAATTGTCTATGGGCGAACCTCACCATTATAAATAGAGGCTATATACTTAGATTTTTCATCATCAATGAAAAAAGGGGCTTAAGTCCTATTTTTGCACTTCTATCTTTTTTTAGTTATTCTTTAAGAGATTTGAGTTGGATGGGTTGAAAAAAAAATATTATGTCTCCTCGATGAATCAAGTTGTATCGGAGCTTAAAGTCCTCTATATTTGTCAGTGGCTTTGTTCATTGTCCCAGACGCATGAGCAATACAAGCGGTCAAGAGAAGTGCTATATGTGCTTCAAGTATATTGAAGGATAAAGACGAGTATGGCTACTAGTTCTTCTTCGATGAATGATGAGACAAAGAAACATCTCATACAATTAGAGGAGAAGATTGCCCAACTTACCGAGATCGTCTCCAAATTGGCGATACCTTTAGCACAAGGTCTCCAAATTGGCGATACCTTCAGCACAAGCACCTGCAATATCTGTTGCAAAGCTGTCTTCTATAGCTCAAGGTGAAGATCCACCATCTATCATCTAGCGAGAAAGATGAAGATGAACAACCTACGGGTATGAAAATCTTCATTCTTCACAATCAGATAAAAAATTTAGCTTTTTAATTAAGCATATCAAAATCTATATTTGAACTGATTATTTTATTATATAGATAATTTAATCTGACCTATTATGGACAAATCAAGTTAAATGGATTAAGCATTACCATCCAATTAATCAAATTTTTTAGTTTAATAAACAATGCCTTGTTTAACTTTACTGCTCGTTGGGAGCTTAGGCTTTAGCTTAGATGGGATGGTAAATAGAGATTAGTCCACCTCGTCTTTGTAAAAAAAGAAGAAGTTTGCATGGGGCTCTAAGCTGGATAAGAAGGGTAAGGTACCACATGAGGATTAGCCTCTCTTAGTCTTAAAAAAAGTATAGATATGTTTTGATTAGAGAAGGTAGCTAGATTGTAGGTTCAGATGAATAAACAAGTGATGAATGGTAATTGGGGATTGTCCAATGTGATTTTCTTTCTCTAAGGAGGGAGGTGAATCAAAGATGATTAGTAAGTTGTCGAGCTGTTCAGATGAGGTTTGGGACATCATTGATTTGGGTTGAATCATGCCTTTATCCTTTTTTTTTGTTAATCCCTTCAGTCTCAATTCTAAAAGTTAAACACCCAAGCACGAATATATATACACATGCATGCACATGCAAGTTGGGTTGTATTTTTCATGCCAAAAGAATGATTGATCTTTTTTTTACTACATCGATTATTGATAGTGTTGAGATTCATTGCCAAGTTCTAATCTTATGAGGATTCTTGTTTAGTTAGCTCATTACTTTTAATGACTCTAGATTATATTCCTAGTTTTTATCCTACAACAATTTTTAGTTTTTAGTGGTGATAAGTCTTATCCTTATCCTTTAGTAGTGATAAATCTTATCTTTTAGTGAGTGTTGAATTTGAGTAGGAATCAAATATTTCACTCTATTTAAAGAGACCTTTGGTATCTCGTGAGAAAAGAGAGAAAAGGAAAGAGTGAGAGTTGTTCTTCTTAGTAAAGAGTGAGAGAGCTTTTTCGCGTGACTCATTCTTTTTAATAAAATATTTTTTCTCTCCTAATTATTTTTCTTCCACTATCTCTTTTCTGTTATTTGTTTGGTGTTTATTATAGATCTTGGGCCGGCATGGTCGATCTGTTTCACGTAGCGTGCCATTCTACATGGTATCATAGCAAGGTTGGAGAGTATTTGAGCGGTTTGTGACTTCAATTAGATTTATTTGGAGTGCAATTGTTTGAAGCGGCGGCTTGATTGTTGGTAGTTCGTGTATTCGTAGTTTAGCGTGGTTGAAGAGCTTCCCGTAATTCGTGCCCGACCTTACCAACATTAATATGGCTGCTTTTGCTGCTACCGAACAACATCTATTTTCTAATTTGGAAGGCAATTGTTAAGTCTTATTTGATAGGACAAGATTTATGAGATATTTTGGATGAGTCAAAGATGATGCCAATAGATACTCTCAACAACGAGGTTGCGAGAAGAAAGTAGATTCTAAAATCTAGAAAGATGATGTAGATTATTTAAGTTTCAGTTAATAGAGAAAATTATCTCCATATCCAAGATATACAAGAGCTAAAGAAAGCATTGGATATTCTTCGGTCATCCACTCATCTAAGTAAGATGAGACATTTTAAACATAAGATCCACCAATTTTTTTGTTATTTGTTTGGTGTTTGTTTTAGATTTTGGGTCAGCACGGTCGATCTACTCCATGTAGCGTGTTGTTCTATAGATTGTATTTCTTTGTTCGCCTACTTGCATAGATCTTGAAGCAACCATTGCACGATCCAACTGCATGAAGAAGGTGAATCATTCTTTTACATAAAAGATACAATCCTGTCCGGCACTTGCATGCTATATTTGGAAAAGCATAAAACGCTGCTTAATGGCTCAAAAAAGTCCCTGTTTGGCTTCATAGAACTTGTCTCCCCCTTGTGACTCGGGTGCGTGCTTATGATTTGTGAAGGCTAATGTTGCTGTTCATCGACTCGCGTTATACCCACGGCCTTTGGAGGTGCAGGTTGATTGTTTGAACCAAAAGGCTTCCGTAACTCGAAAAAAGCCATTCATCCGGACGTGGTGCATTTCTCATCGCTTCCTTTGAATTGGAATCGTGTGAGAGCGTGCCATTCAATTAAATGAAAGCATTGCTCTTGCTTGAAACTTTCTTCCATCAACCGAACACAAACTTCAAAGCATTTCCGGCGTGGTGGGGACCAGCCGGCCAACCTGATGTTCGCATGAAACACCAACTGCACAAATCTTGAAACATTCCGAACTCTGTCACTCATCATTGTCGAAACTGTTTGCTTTGCTTAATCTTGCATCCTATCGGGGGCGTCCACTGCATTCCATCCTCGTCCTTGTCGGAGCCATCACCCATCTCTGCTTCTGCTATATTGGGTCGGACACCTTGCCTTAAAAAAAACAGGGCACAAATAATCGAAATGGTGCGTAGATTCATGCGGACGTATGTTTTGTCTACATCGATTATTCGTTAGATAGATTTTGGATATTTATACAGAATCAAAAAATCTAAATAATAATTTTTGACTAGCTATTTTAGATGACATCCTAAATTATTACTAATAGTATCAGAGCATATCCAGTCTATAATCTATTTAGTCTAGAAGATACTGTAGCACAGATATATTGAGACTAACCACGGGCTCGCATATTTTTTTTTATTTGACTACCATTTTATGCTGGGCAATGACACAACACAATGCCACCTTTTCTTCTTCGTCTTCTTTGCCTATAAAAGTATAATCTAATAATAATATTCTCTACATAATAAAATTAAATTGAATTGTCGTCAACTCTACAAAGATGAAGTAGATCAAGTAGTGGCGGGGAATAAATTGAGGCACTCCCTACCCCGAGCAAATGTTTAATTTCTGAAATGCTGACACTATTAATATTTGAATGCTCATGTGATGACACTGGTGTTAAAAGTTGTCATTTGTATCTGAACGAAATAAAAGTCCCAAAGAAATATGAGGCCTTTTCTAATAAATTATGCCACCAATGCAGTCAACCAGCTAGAATTATTTGCAATGTAGAGTTAGATGAAGGGAGAAGAGGGAATGGGAGAGAGGGAGAGAGCGAGAGATAGAGTTCAAGAGAAGAGAATAGAGGCGGTAAAGCTGGTGCCTCTCTTAGGGCTAGGGCATCTCAATGTCTAATAAAGTGATAGATACAGCAATTGGACTTTAATCTAACAACTGGTTTTAATACATCATTAATATATATATATAATATATATATATATATATAATATATATATATATTATATATATATATATATATATATATATATATATATATATATATATTTATACTTTCTAGTTGGTGAGCGAGCCAAAATCAAGCAAGATAAGCCTAGCTCAAATTGTAAGAGATTTTTGAAATTTAAACCGATCTTTGAATGACTTGCCTGTTGAAGAACTCAACAGTTATCAACTTAAATGCTTTGCCCGTTAAAAAAATCAACGGACGACGGTTTCAAAACCGTCTTGAACAGGGAGACATTGGGCTCCAACATTTCTCTAGGTGAAGCCTAAAAAAGGCCTAACCGAGAGGGAGAGATAGGAGAAGTCCTCTCATTCTCATTTCCTATCCTTCATATCTTTTTTTGTTTCTTCACGGTTTCACGCGAAGAAAAGGCCTTTCAAGCCCTATTTTCTTTCTTTTTTCCTATTCTTTCTACATCGCACATCAGACTATCGGTGTACGAGCATGCAGAAAAGAACCTGTTGAGTTTAAGGAGAATGTTTGTAATATTGGTGCACGTCTGCAAATCTAACAGTCCGTTGTATCTTGGAAAGAGAATTGCCAAATTCCGATGCACGTAAGGAGGCGAATCTCTTTCAAAGATATGCGACTAACACGCCTCGGACCGACCTAGAGGTATTATTTATTTTATTGTGAATCGAAAGAAAATGACTTCGAAGAGGTATGCATTGGAACTGGTTGTTTCAGTAAAATTAAATTACTTGTGAATTATTTGAATTCTTTTGAGGTAATTAATTCCGACACAAACTTGGCACATTCACTAAACAAAAAAGTCGATCCCAAGCTGAATATTCAAAACTGAACATGAGCTAGCTCATGAATAGCTTGCTCGTTTGATGGTCTCCATCCATATCAGATCCAGTGATCTTCTTGAAAAATAAAATAAATATTAAATTTTTTTGTATTACTAATATGAAAGGGCAATATAGTCTTCTAATACTTAAATATCTATTTATTAATCCTGTCAACCAAAAATTGAATAGGGGAAGAATTTGTGCAAAAAACATGATGATTTGATATATATATATATATATATATTATATATATGGAAGTCGTAATTTTCTAGAAACTTAAATATACACTTAACCATATTTAACAAGAATATATACAAAAATTCTATTAAAATTTTAACTCGCTCTTCTAGTTAATTTTGATTGATTTGCATGCCCCTTTAGCTGTTTATTGCATGTAGTAATCTAAACACATCATTACTTGATCCATTATGGTCATTTACCACCCCATGCTGCCTAGGGTTGTCAGATTTGCATGCGCAGCTTAAAAAACTTTCTTATTTATAAGGCAAAATTTTCCAAACTCCATCTCCACAATTTTTAAACCTTCCTTTATATTGAAACGGTGCCACCTTTCCAACCCTAAGACCATATAAATATATATATATATATTGTCTAATAAAGACTCGTCACCAATTATTAGTGATAATATTCGGATCCGGTATTAGTGGTAGTCATTAAGATGGAGTTACGTTTGCCTTTTCTCAATACGACCAGCACGCAAGGGCCCTTTTCGAGCCCCCTTGCACCCCCTCCATTTCACCAGCATCTGATTCCCTTGAACCACGACACCGTCACCATCTCCCAGGTATTGCCCTCCCCTCCTCCCCCTCACCTCTTCTTTCTCCTTCTTTCTTTCTTTAGATTCTACTTGGTTTGGTGAAAATGGATCTGTTTGTGTGCTTTCCCTTTTGCCCTCCCTCTTCATGTTTGGAACGCCCCGATTTCAGGTATGGTTCAGTTTCCTCAGATTTTTTTCTTATTTTTGTAATCTTTCATCAATTGTTTTTTCTATTGATGTCTTGGAAAGAAATTTTACTATGAGTTTAAGCGCCGGTTAGCAATTTCCTTTGTTTACTGTGGCACTTTGAATTGCGTGACTGATTGGTGACATAATTTACTGGAAAGCGCTTCGCGTTTCTTTGATCTTTTTAATTCGTTCGTATATCAACGACAATTTTTTAGCTCAAGTGTCATCACTTGAGCATTTTAAATATTTAGATTGTTAGCATTTCAGAAGATTAAAAAGTTGAAGTGCTCGGGGTAGGGTAACAATGGCTATGGATATAGAGAGAATAAAGAATTTCATTTGAAGCCTTCTTATGATATATCTATATCCATATTCTTCTGATCCTCGCAGCCGAACTCTTTTATATCCGTGTTCTCCTCCTGAATCTGATTCCTGTCGCACCCCCGTTCTCTGCATCATCTTGTTCATTATTGAGAATAGGCCTCTTCTTATTATTGTACCAATTTTGAAAGAAAATTCGGCCTGCTAGAGCCTTATCACCTTTCACTAAAGATAAAAACGAGAAAAGGACGCCAGTTCAGACCCACCTGTATACATACATACATACATACATACATGAATCCATCTATATACATACATACATACATACATACATTCATGCATATGTATACATACATACATGCATATGTATACATACACACATGCATATGTAGACACACACACACATACATATGTATACACACACACATCCAAGGGTTTTTTTCTAATTCATAGTTTTACCATCGAATATTAGTATATTATTCCAAGTGTCCAAGGATGTCAGGATTGTTTGATTATGGGCTCGGAGTCTTGCAATGTTTTAAGATCACATAAAGTAGGTCCACGAAAATTGCATCAAGTTGTGTTTTTCTCCCTTCAGAATTTATATGTAACCTCATACACGTAAAAGATAACAAGGGTGATGATCGTTCTCCCTTCTTGAAATTGAGACTGGAATGCACTTTTATCATCGGAAATTTAGTCATACTTGATAGAACATCATTTAAATTGAAGATTTATTGGGAACACATCTTTTCATTTCATTATTTGTCCTATTGTCTAATGTCAATAAATTCTAAGGGAGTCGAGTAATGAAGGCACGGATGATGAGATGTTATGCTGCCTTTTTGCCGAGGAATTCCAAGAAAAGAAGAAAACTAAAGAGCTTACCTCCTTGTTTGATAACCTGTGATGTTTAATCTTTGTTTCCAAGGGAGATGGCTTGAGGTGCAGGCATTTAAAAGGGATGTTTCAACCTTTTGTACAGCTCTCATGGATTAGGGAACTCAATTAGAAAGTCCAAAGAGGGCTTTTGCAGCCTTCTGTCTGGGTTTAACAGCCAAGTCTTAGCTTGGTCTCTCCACCTAGAGAGATCCTTACATTGCAAAAAGCTCACAGAAGAGGATTTAATATGGATATCATGTTCAAGATTTTGTGATAAAATACAGGATGATCTCTTACTTGATGCACTCATCTACCTTCTTAAAAGGATTTAAAAAAGGCTATCATTTACCATCATTGGTTGCACCCACCCTGCTACTTAAGATACATACTTGAACAAAGATTTATTATGGCAAGACACCATTACAGTAAGAGATTCAGATTGAAAAGGTGGTTCTTCAAAGGAAAATTAAGAGCCAAGGATGATTTGTTGGCTGAGTAGTAGTGACTTATCTTCCGGTTTTGTGGGGAACTTGGCATGCCCCTTGAGTTAACGGGATTGTCTATGACCGCCGACCCCCCGCCCCTTACCCAACCACGAAACCCTGTCTCTTTGAATTCGAATTTTTGTGCCTTTCTTTTTACAGCCTTGATTGTTAGTGAAGCCAGTCAATGCCTTTATCCTTTATTACATGAATGTGATTGTTGGTGCGCTTGCATGGATGTGATGCATTTATAATTACGCTACATTTCCTCTCCTCTTCTCTTTCGTCTATTCTTGTTATCATCATCTTTTTTCATAAGAACCTTCTTTTTTCTATGCTTCTGTTACAATGGATTGTTGAGTCATCTCATATTCTTTAAGAAGCCCCTTTCCCTTGAATGAATTTTCTATCTTCTTGATTTCTTCCCTATTAATTAGTTTTCTAATTTTTGGAACCAAATCTGGCGAAATTCGTTATCCAGAGGAACTTGTTTGTCCTAACTACTGCTAATTCTTTTATTTTTCTTTATTTTCAATTCTGCATCCGCTAACTCTTTGTTCTTTTAGTTTGATTTGGTTATACACATATCTATAGGATAACTGTGAGGATCCGTGCAGGTGTGTGTATAGTCACACATTGGTTATTCGCTGGGTAGATCTTGGGTACTTATACATGACTAAAAATCCAAAAATACCTTCGGGCTAGTCTTTTGAGTGAGATTCTAAATTGTTACAAATGGTATCAGAGCGAACCTGGCTCATAACCTATGTGGTTAGGAGACACTACAGTACAGATCCATTGGGGCCGATCACGGTACTTGTTATTAGATTTGAATGGATTTGAACTCTTAGCATGACGAGAACATTAGGACTTAAACGAAGGGAGTATATGAGGATCCGTATGGGGCGTATGTTTAGTCCCACATTAGTTATTCGCTGGATAGATCTTAGGTATTTATACAAGACTAAGGAATGCAAAATACCTTCTGGCAACCTTTTTTGAGTGAGATCCTAAATTGTTACCATAATCAGCTTGAGTTAGCTAGTCGGCAAACTCTGGAGTTGATTTATCGTAACAATAATCAATGTTCTTTTATACCGTAAAGTCTCAACAAAATATAGATATCATTTAGCATATGTCTCAAATTTATAAGTGTTTAGGAAGTCGAATCCGTTCTAATAACCTTTTATACATATATCTTCAAATTCATTATTTCTATGGGCATCAAAAATGTAGATTGCCTCTCTAGTAACCCTTTTATACTCCATACAGACCCTCTATATTTTCTAATCGACAACTACATGGAACTTAAAGATGCCTTGCTAATAGCTAAATGAATTACTTCTTGTTGAAGCACCAAATGCACGACCAGTGTTGACTGTTATGTTTGGAACCTTAGGCTTTACCCCTTCCGTGCCAAGAGATTCTAGGAAGCATGGCCGTGCTATGTTCCACTCTCTTTGGTTTGAGGCTAAACTAGAGGTCCAGTCTCCCAGTCTTTGATGCATGATGGTGATGATTGGTTGGGGAGAATCGCATGTAGTGTCATAGCATAGAACATCCCACAGACTGAATTTGAGGCCACTGGACGAGAGCCATCGCATTATTACATGGACAGAGCCCACTCGACGAGGGCCATGGCATTGTTACATGGACATCACAGAAATTGGACCTCTGTTCTCAGTTCAGTTCAACCCAAACTGGAGAGGATCCGCACCAGGATTATTAATCACTGGATGATAAACTAAAATCTGGAGCTGGCCAAGCGAACATAAGATGCTTTCAAAAATAGCTGCCTCATTTCTAAGTACTGAAGACTGCCAAAGACGCTCGAATAGTTGCATCATCTCATTCATGTCAAGTCCGCACCGTTCACAACCATGTATTCTGAGCAGTATTCTTACCGCCATTTGATCCACGTCAGAACAATTTGGAAGGCATATCAAAAACTCTCATCAGGATAAACCTCATTGTTAACTATGGCTTTTTAACTTGCACCAAACTCAAAGCGATCAGAATGAGATATAACTTACAGAATCAGCTGATGCAACCTGCAAACACCAAAAAGTTGAAGGCCATCCAAACAATTTACATGTCACGGGCTATTCACTGAAATAACTTTACAGAGGCAGCTTTCCCCATTGTGCTTCTATGGCTGGGGCTTAGGATGACTTAGATTGACCCCTCATCAGAGATATCCTTCCCACTAAATATAAGGAGCTGTTATTTTTCCATGTGGTAAGAAATAAATCTTAGCAACGCCAGTTTACAGAACATGGGGCTTCACTGGGCCTCATACGGTGGTAAATTTAGTGAAGGCTGGTGGAGCACAAGTTATATGTCATCATCATCACCATCATGCCGGTAGTCTGATGCGACACCATCCCCAGCCATGCGGACACCATCAGAACCTTCTCTACCTTCACCTGCCATGTCATCCTCATAGTTTGCTCCATGTTGGTTCCCAGCATATTGCTGGCTCCTCCATCCTCGATCTCGGTCCATGGATTGCCCGTGTGAATACTGATGGCCTCCATCTGTGTCATGGAAAATGGATGGGTTAGAACTCAGATAAATGCATGAGTTATTTAGAAAATGTAGTGACTTTGGACTAAGAATTGCATCAATGGCTTGCTAAGAAGCTTCCTTCATTATGTGAGACTTGTTATCTTCCCCACATTGCAAAACATATTATGATGAAACAGTGTGTAGAAGATGAATGATGAAACAAAATGCAATGCACCAATATGTCAGAATGCAGCAGATTCTAAATGGTAGGAGAAAAAATGTGGGAATTCTTCTTTTGATAAAGAGCAAAATCATACCAAGATGTGTCAGAGTTCCAGGCAAATGAAAACTTTCGATTGATTAATGATATGAGTTTTTTTTTTTTTTTGCGTACATACCCTCCTAAATATTGAAATTTGCGTGAATACCCTTCTAAAATTGATATTTGCATGTGTACCCTTATAAAATACTTATTTTGCATGTATACCCTTTATTTTTTTTTCTTGCATATATGCCCGCACCATCTAACGCCGTCAAAAAATTAGCTGTTTAAAATTAAAAATGACTAAAATATCCTAATGGTAGATATGCAAAAGAAAACATTTATAAGGGTATATATGCAAATAATACTTGCGAGGGTATTCATGTAATTCATTATATTTAGGAGGGTTTACATGCAAAAAATTCTAATTTTATTTTTTTCTATTTCTTTAACACTCAAATTTGTCTAGGATGACCTTCTACTACATCGTCATGGAGGTTAATAAGTCTGAAGGGTTCGAATTCCAATGATTTTGCTTGGGGATGATTGATGTTGTTCTTCTACCTATGAGCATAGTAGTAGCAAGAAAGCCTGAACATTGCAATCTATCGTGTGCCTTTAAGAGATTCTAATCATTTTCTATATTCTAATATATGCCTTTATATATATGCATTTATAACGATAAATAAAATAAGCTATGTTTTGATGAAATAAGATATAGAGGTTGTTATAAATGAAAAAGAATAAAGTAGAATCATTCCATAATTAGTGAAAGAACTTTCATAACTCCTTTTGTTATCTAATTGTCGAATCAATTTTTTTTTAAGCAATATTTTTATGGAAAACATTAAGGAGCAGGCACTAGACAAATCTGAGTCTTAAAACAAGTTGAAATAGAAAAAATATAAAATTAGAATTTTTTTTCATGTGAACCCTCCTAAATATGTGAAATTATATGAATACCCTCACAAAGTATTATTTGCATATATACCCTTATAAATATTTTTTTTTGCATATCTACCCATTAAGGATATTTCACTCATTTTCAATTTTAAAGCGCTAATTTTTTGACGGCATTAGATGGTATGGGCACAATGCAAGAAAAAAAGAAAATAAAGGGTATACCCGCAAAAGAAATATTTTATAACGGTACACGTGCAAATATCAATTTTAGGAGGGTATTCATACAAATTTCAATATCTAGGAGGATATGTATGCAAAAAACCCTAATGATATTAAGACTTCCGTAAACATTGCTAAAATGCTTAAACTATTGAAGAAAAATATTACATTTAACCAATTTTCTTTCTCTATTCTATGATTTCTATCACATCAACAAGGTATGTGCAAAGAGTTTACCTAGAATTAACGGGAAGTAGATAACTCATACAGACAAAAAGCCTTCTTGTTCTGGATACCATGTAAAATTAAACAGAAAGATGTGCCTATTAGTATTTATCACTTTCACCATTAGACGCATTAGCGCAAAGATCTTATCTAGAATTAACAGAAAAGTAGACAACTCATACAGATAAGTAACGCCTTCTTGATATACCGAACATCATGTAAAATTGAACAGAAAGATGGGACTATTAGTATTACCACTTTCACCATCAGACGCATCAGCAAGCCTCGAAATTGCATCTATCAGTGATTGTTCATGTTCCTGCAATAATAGCAAGTATCCTCTATTTCCTCAAAACAAACAAGAAGTGCCCTCTATGTTTGTCGATAAATACAATAATCATCTACGAAATAACAGTTTATAGGAGTTATCTTACTTTCAACATTTTCTTTGCCTTCTCAATCTCAAGGGGATCGGGATGACTGGCACCAAAGACCCTCTCCACCTGCTTGGCATCATAAAGTGAAATCGGAGAAGAAAAAAAGAAATTAAATCAAAATATTCTTGCACTCCATGCCTTCTAAGTTTCTCAAATGCATACCTCCTTTATTAGAGTCTCTGTGTTAAGTATTTCAATGTCATCAGTGGGCTTCTTCCCAATGCCATTTTGTGATGGGGGAAAATCTTTTTTGGCCTGATTCTTCAAGGACCCCCTTCCCCTTCCTGCACCTGGAATGGCGCCACCACGGCCTGTAGACTTCTTAGCCCCACGGCCTGGTCCACCCCGAACTGGCCGATTAATGATGCTTGGATCCTCACCTTCCCATCTAATATCTTCAGGTGAAATCTGCAGTCAAAGAAATTGTTAAAGCAAATATGAAAAGCCCCAGACAACTTGCTTGGTAAGTCACATCCCTCACAGAACAATTTTAGAGGGGCTTACAATATAAGAAGCATCTGTTAATGCGAACAAATGGAAATACTCTGACCCAGCAATCAGAAATAGAAAATGACAAGGAGTTTTGGATGAGCATTTGGAAAGTTAAATGCAAAAGGAAGCCCCAGCGGCTTGAGAATGATGGAATAACACCTAGTTGGTCCTCACTAGTAGCAATATGAAAATGATGAAGAGATTTCTTTCTATTGTTTTCTCCCCTTTTTTTTCTCTGTGTTGAAAACTGTACCAATATGAATTACATATCAAATCAATATCTCCTGGCATCAAGACATAATCCTACGACATGTTCGCCACCTTAAATATATATACACATAACATAATTCAAATGCAGTAAATTTTACTATAAGATCCTGCATGATATGAATGGAATATATGCAAATTACTGAAGCTCTTCAAGGTGCCAAAGCCATACCACAATGTTGATGGCGTGATGTTCATGAGCTATGCCGACAGAGTGAAAGATAGCAAATATACAGATTCAAGCTCAAAACCCATATTTAACATATAAGATGGGTTTGATAGGATAATGAAAACATTCTTACGCTTTACATACTAGCTCTTGGAGTATATGCAAGTCCAAGAGCATCAAAGAGCTGCTCATAAGAAACCCTGCCAGCAGATGGCTAACAAATATAACATCATCTATGAAGCAAGGAAACTCCATCACAGACTAAAATGCCTACCTTTTAAATATCTACTGATTTATAAACTGACAAAAAGTTGGAAATCCATGTTTCTCTTTTCAGCTGCTATTTGAATATTACCTCATGGCCCCAGAAAGTATGAGGCAAAGAAAACAAAAGCTTGAGATAAAGCCAAACTTAAGGGGGGAGTCTATTGGTTTAACAATCATGCATCTAGAACTGCCAAAAACAAAGCAGACTGTGGGATGGAAAAGGAAAAGTTATTTCTTAAAAAATTGTAGCAATCAAAGTTCTCCTTTTTGATACTAGACTTTATACCGGTACCATCCTATTATAGTACCGGTATGCGGTACAATACGAAATGGCAAGGCGTGCCGAGTGTCGGCATGGTAAAAACTGTATACAGGTTCGGTCACAATACAGTACGGTACCACCAACCGGCACGGCAAACCTTGGTGGCAGTTATTTCAAAAATTCGGGGCGAGAACTAATTTTGCAACCAATGTGCAAGAAAAAGATGGAGATGCATCTCTGCTAGCCTCATCTTCACAATATTATAATGCTATAGTCACTAATTGCTGTATTTTTTTTCTGAGTTTAGCTCTGTTGCATACCAGAAAGGAACTGAACAAGTCAAAAGTTGTATCAACAAAATCCGGAACTATGTAATCCAAGAGAAAATTATCTTCCATATAAATTTGATAAGCGGATATTCATTTCTATTCCAGATCCAAAAACAATGGACATTTTTCCCTCTCAAAGCAGTAAATTCCCCATAATTAGTTCTGCATCCAGCAATATAAGTTACATTTCAAAGCAGTGGATTCATACGCTACACCAACTCAAATTTATTTAGCGTTGTTAGACCTACACAGGCATGTAGGTGAATAAGGCCTAGACACCATGTAGATCCAAAGTATCCAACACATGGCATGTTAATGAATCCAAAACGATTTTTTGGGTTGGATAACCTATAGGAGCTACGCATTCTTCCCCAACTCACTATCACGGCACACCATCTCCCTTCCTCTAGTCTCTGTTGTCTCCATCTCTTGCTTGAGCCCTTTATTCTTGATGGTTCCTGCCTGTTAATCCTTTATGCAAATCCCAAACCCACGAGGCTGTAGGTGGATGTACCGTCTGTTGTCCCAGCAGATAGGTTCCAGAGCTTAGGCTGCCCTTTTGTGAACAAGCTATCTAATAATCAATCTCCTTTTTGTCACCTGAGTTTGGATCTAAGCATAAGAGAGATGCAAATAATTGTTGCCAACCTTGAATCAATTGGTTAGCTTATTGTGCAAATTGGTCACAACCTCACCTTTAAAGCTGAAGAGGCCCCAGCCACAGAGATTCTTCTTTGCCATATTCTCGAACTCCTCTTCCATCTTATGCCAAAAGAAAGATGCCTTCTCATACCAAAAACAAGAGGGAGGGACAGGATGTTCACTCTAGATATCCTGGCTTACTCATTGATTTTGTATTTATCCACAAAAAAAGAGGGGAAAAAATCAGAACTTGGACTTGAAGGAGAAACTTTATGCCACTATGAAGGCTTGGTCAAAGATGAATGTGGAGTGGGAGGTGGCAGATAGATGTGGAAGGGAGAAGGAGGAGATATTGGTAACAAGAGAAAAAATGGGTAACAGGTCAAGAGACAGGAAAGAAGAGAGGAGGCAGGGCAGATGGATAGAAGAAAAGGTAGCAGGGTAACAGTCTAACATAAGGATTTTTAACTGATAGAAACCAGCCCAGCAGTAGCCACAAGACATGTCAGTTTCCTTCACCTACACCCATGTATAGGTCTAGAAATGCTCTTATTTATCACTTGAAGGAGCCCCCAAATTTGTGAAAACAACCAGCACACTCCTTAAGCCCATATAATATCTAAATAACTGGGTGATGCAAGAACATGTATCAAAATCTGAATGCCATCAGAAACACTTATGAGAGCAGATGATTAAAGATGATTCTGTGGAGCCACATGTCCTGCCCCTTCCTGGGTGGAGACAAAATTAAGGGATGTGCCCCTCCAAGAACAAGACCCAACCATTGGGAGTGCAAATAACATATACAGGAGCAATAGAAAGTCATGGAAAAATGGGGACTGTAATGCAAGTTTTACCCATTCACTTCAGTCTGGGAACAAAACCTAATGAAGAATATAGACAAAGATTAAACCAGCAAAATACAGGCTTTATCCATAACCAACTTACAGGTAAACCAATAACTGTATTCCTTTCAAAGGACCTACATCCTTATCAACAATGAAAAGCCAACCAAATGCTTCCCAAAAATTTAAGAGGACTACCAACAAAGGGGAGTATGAATAGGACCAGCCAATACCCTGTTTAATAACCTTAAAAACCATACGAAAAGGCACGCTACATAAACATAATTCATATATTCTTTCATCCCTTCTGGAGAGATGTCGTGAAACTGGAATTTGCTTTCCCAATCCACCATCTTTTTCTATGTAACTCTTGGAATGCAATAAGTGCAGATCCATCTTTGTCATAATTCCTAAACACTGAGGTAAAAGGTGTCAAGGCTGAGCTTTGTCCTTACTACTCAAAAAAACTGCAAACTTAGTCTTTTCAATATTAAATTCCATTTCAAGCCACCTTGCTTGACATAGAAAAGCGCTCATCAGGAGTAGGTAAATTGAAGTATCACAAGCATAAATCTAGTCATTTAAAATACTGTTTCAGATCCGTCTCATTATTTTCCTGCCATTACCCTCTGTAGGTTATGATTCAGCTAACAAGCTGTGAGAGACCTAAAACTGCAATAATTTCCCTGACACTCTAAAAAATTTAGCTTGTCATATTTTGATGTAGCAAAGATCATTCGTAAGTTATCCTCCAACCATGCAGCACCCTATCAGACTTATCTTCCCTCACATTATTCCATATATAACATCACTTCAACAAACAAGTCATCATAACTGAGCTTACTAACTTTACTAATTCCATCAGTTTTTTAACAAAAGGTGCATTAATAATGTCAACTAAGTAAAAATATAATTCAACAAGCATATAAAAAAAATATGCCAGCCAATCATAAATACAATAAGATGAACAATATGTTTCTGTCACAAAAATCATAAATCATGCTGTATGAACAAATTGTAGTATGGGACTATGTAAGTAAGTTTTGTAGGCCTGATACATTATCAAATAATCACCAATTTAGCTCAAATAACATGCTAGAAAATTACATCCCCTCTTACCAGGTAGTAAAACATAATACCATGTCTCACTAACCTGCAATTTAATAATAAAAAAATCCATGGCTTTGGTAGCACATGAAAATTGCTAATGACATAACCAACAAAACTCCAGCATGCAGTAATTCTATCTTTTTGGATTCCTAAAAGGATTAAGTCATCTACATTTTGTTTCTATAAATTTCTTAAAATTTTCGGCCACAAATAACTTCAATGAAATTCCTTAAGCATGGCCTAATTTTCAATATAAATAGAAAAAAATTGCATACACAACAAACATAATTAACAAGCATTAACCCATCTCTATAGCTTAGACTCCCCGCATATATTCTTGCACATCTTAGAAATGATAATTGCAGCTACAGAGAGAGAGAGAGAGAGCAACTTTTGGTGATAATATATTGTTCACACAATAACATGCACGAACATACTTCATGAAATTTACTATTTAAAATTTTACCCAAGTAAATGCAAGCATTGGTAAGGGCTACAAGGCAACATGCAATTGTACAACAAATTAGTCTGTTATGATTTTAAATATTTGTCATAGAAGAAATTGAATCACCTCTTTGAGATTAACCCATTCCCATGTCTCATTGTCTGTTCCTATATCATATACCAGAGCATGACGACCCTGAGAATTGCAAAATGGTAAGCTTGGCAATGTGCAACTCCGACACGGTGAAAATGAGCACCAAAATAACCAAAACACACCTCAACTGGATTATAATCAGTTATAACAGCCTCATAGAAGTTATTATCTTCAGGCCATCTTGTCATGACTTTCCGCCCAACCAGTGGATCATATGGTGGTGCTTCTGCAAGAGCACCTGTAGAACTCCTGTTCGCAACCTGGCCCCTTCCACTTGGACCTGCAGAAGGATAGTGCATGGACTTCATTGAAGATACACCAGGCAATGCCTGACCCTGAAAATTGGAGGAATTAAAAACAAATGAACATCAAGAAAAAGGAATGGACAAGAAAATGGAGAATGCACATTACTTTACAAAACATTCATGCTTGGAATCATAAACTTACTGTTTTAGGCTTCTTGCCCCTTGCCCCTGCTGCAGCTCCCCGTTTTGCTGCTGTCGATGATGGCTGAATGGAAGTGGCAACTGGCTGTGAGTGCAATACAGGAGATGGTGCACCCAAAGATAGAGAGGGAATGGTCTGAGATGGCTTCTGTCTCTTGCGAGAAGCTGAAACAGTGGGGACTAGGTACTGGATCATTTGTGAGTTGAGCACTGTTAAGCAAGCCAGTTTGGTGTCCGCCTGCCCTCCATTCCCTATATAAAATTTGTCAAACAATTCATGCTAACAATTAGAGAAGAGGGCAAAATTCGTCATCTGTATTGTTTATCGTAAGTGGGTCCTTCTAACAAGATTTATTAATTACAGACCTTATTCTCCTAATAATGTCATCAGCATTAACCCTGCTTAATAGTTCTCTGTGTTCCTCATCGGATAGTCTCAGTTCCTTTCTCAGTTCAGTTATAAGACTTTCTTTCTCCTGAAGAATTCAAATATTTCACAAGGTTTCCAAGAAATATCCACAGGAAAAGTAAAGAACATATTGTTTTGGATAAGATTATAGTTGGATGGATACCCATGTAATGGCATCCGCCTGAGCCTTAAATGCTCGAAGAACTGAACTGTATGCTTCTTGCTCAAGCCGATGTATTTGGGTCTCCATATCATTCTGTACCCTGGGGTATGAAATAGCACCAAGAATGGTTCTTCCATTCCCGGCGACACGCCCTCCTCTTGCACCCCTGTTCTGATGTGATGGTGGAAGGTCATCATCAGTCCCTGCAGTCAATTCAGGGATGATAGAATATCACAAGATAACCAGTATAATTATGTAGGGAGGAAATAGATTCTGATGACATAAAGAAAGCTCAAGCAACATCACACCAGAGTGCAAACTAAATGGAATTGTTGAATTAAGGAGGCATTTATGATTGGAGGAAAGGATGACAGAGGAGTTCCATATGATTGCAGCTTATAAGAGGTCAATCCATAATCATTGAGGATTAACTTAGCATGTTGCTATCAAAAGGCATGCGCAAAACAATATTGCTAAGGCACAATTTAAATTTTACAGCATCAAAATCCTGAAAACTTCAAATGTTGAGATGATGATAACTTTGCCATAAGTCTCCCAACATTGATTGCAAATAAAAAAATAAACATTAAACAATTTCACGTCAAAGAAGCGCTCCCTCTTATATAATTAGGAATTTAAATTGTAGAGAAGCATATCTCTAAAATCTAACCAACTAAAGCCTATCCCAACTCTTCAACTGATGAAAAACATGGAAAAGCGGAAAAGTGGCAAATGTATTACAATGGTAATGCTAACCTCCATGAAAATATCTGGTTTCCCATCATTGAATTGAAGAGACTTACTCTATAAACCTTAATCTACAGTCATTAGGGCCCCTTATAGTCAACGGTATAACTCATCTAAAAATCACTACTAACATTAGACCTTGGAATAATATGATATAGAATGGTTTTGGCAATTGTCACTATTTTCACACAAACCTGAATGCATAACCAACAGTTCGCAACTGCCAAAAAAATGTTAAGCCAAAGTCATTTGTATGTGCATTATAAGATAAAAGGAAAACCTGAATAGCTCCATGGCAGCATAACTATAAGCACCATAACAACATAACTCTATAAAAATCATGTGCATACCATGAACTGAAAAGCATCAATGCAAAGAGTTAATACTACCTTAAATAATGCATAACATTATTCTTGTATCAGTTAATAAAAATCTTGCCAATAGATACATATGAAACAAACATTTCATGCATTTTGGCTGATCAGGTATGTAGTTTGCAGAGACCCCAAGTATATTATGTAGGACTGGAGCTAAATAGTGCAAAAAAGAATCCGTGATATTGCCAATGACACTTCTCTTAAAAAAAAAAGAAAAAAAAGAAAAAAAAAAGAAGATATTGCTAATGACAGTTATTTCCATGCATGGTCAAGATAAAGCTAACATGGTGTGGCAATAAAGTTTGGAACAGGTGTTCTGCAAATATACGGACTGAATATTTTTCGTCGGAGATGATAAGAATGATAAGTGGGATAAGTCTTTGATACCCAAATTTTGTTCTAGAGTTAAAGAATATTTGCTGAATTTTTGGAAAGTTCATATTCTATAAATGCCTCTAAATGTGGTGAAAAAATGGTCCTCCTAATTGGTTATGCAAGGACCAGGACAGTTTTTTGGGAAAGATTAGTTGGGAGTTTACCTTCTTGCAAAAAACCTCAGCTTGCCATCAATTTGTTATGATGAATTTAGGCTAATTGTTTTTAGCAGGGGAAAAAGGGGGTACACCAAGAGATAAGAATGCAAGTAGTAACTTCACAATTTTGACTTGACCAATGCCAAGAAAGTAGAAAGCTTCTTCAAGAATTATCATAACATGTTCCAAGAAAAGCACCAAAATACATCATTTAGGGAGCATATTAACACTACAGAAGTAAAAGAAGGACAAAAGAATAAGGGGTAGCACAGTAAATGCAAAAAAAGTGGCAGTTAGAGAGCAAGCAAAAAAGTATATATAATAATATATCATTCATGGAGCTAATTGGACCTAATTCACTAGAAGCTAGTGGGACTCAAACTCCAATATGTAGTAGCATACATCATGATTAAATATATGAACTTAATTCAAAACAGCTATCATGAGAACTCGTTGGATTTTATTATAAAAGTAAGTACATACATAACGTAGTATTGCTTGCTAACTTGAAACTTGCATGCAAGAATACTAGACATATGGAGGGCTCTAAAGCCAACCTTGGTATTTGGGACAACAATTGATGTTTGCATTACATATCCACCAATGAGATTCTCACAGTATCAATGTACCAAAATTTGTTTCTGTAATGTCAGCTCGGTGATGCAAAGGCACTATTTTGTAAATATCAGTTTTTTACTTGATTAAACTTCAGGAATATTATTAGCAGTTTCGAAGTTCTATTTTGAGTAGGATCAGTGCCTATATGCCCTACTTTAATTATATACAATCTGTAAGAAAAGTTTTTAAGGTCACTATGGCTGTTTTAAAATAGTTTTGATGTTTTTACAATGCTGGGTTCCATAGGAAATCTGAATTATGCGATACTTAGAATACTTCCACTTTTCTTTTGTTGTAACAAGATATTATCTTCGTTTATAGTTGATCTATTTTCAGCCACCCATATGCTCTTTTCAGCACATTAATCACAAGAAACCAGGGATATTAGGGAAAGTTTCTTGCATTGCTTACATGAATCCAAATTTGCTTGGCAAAGTAAATAAAGACAACCCATGTTTTCTTTTGTTCTTAGATCTTAGAACTCAATTTAAAACTTAAATCCCTAGACCTTAGGTCATCAAAAGTTGAAAATTTTGTGTTCTATATAGCAAGTAGTTCACTTTTATTCAAATCACATGTCAGAACATGAAGTGCCAGCAAGACTACAGCTCAATCCCCAATCCAAATTCCACTTCATCTCTATCAAATCCCCTCCCCAATGCTGCTTCATATCATCCGATTTACTGAGGCAGCCCAAGATTCATGGGGAGGAAAGGTTTTCAGCCAATTAGTATGATAACAATCTCAAGTTCCTTTAAGGGGAATCGCTAGATGGCAATTTTCCAGGCGAAGACATTCTAAAGTTTCAAACATGAGTCACCTACTGCTGGGTTCAACAAAACCACATTTAATCACCTGCTTTGATGAAAAAGACCCTTTTGATTACGTAAAACTGAAAACCATGGATCTTGTAATAATTAGAAATGTTAATAAAACTAGTTTGATTAGCTACATGAAAATTCTAATGATTTCCAATTTGATTACAATTAATTAGTCCTCTTCCACCGATTATATGAAAATAGACCTGGTGAACTCAAAGTGTAATTCATTAGTAGTATAAAAAATAAAATGAATTGGATATTCACATCCTTTACACAGTTCATATTAGTGAGCACAGTATAGCATCTCAGGAGCAGATTCTTCTTCATTCCCTTTGCAATTTGAGAAGCAACAAGATCAGGTTTTCCTAACTATCCCTCAAATATGTGGAGTACTGTAACATGATAGAAATAAAGGGGAACTTGTAAATATCCTTACCAACATGAAAAAGTACTGAACCATGAGAAATCAGGTTATTCCTGTTGCTTTTAGATTCAGAGTCAAGAGAGTTTGTAACTTAGTAGGACCCTTTCCCTGCCCTCAGGCTTTTATAAAGTGTTCGTCCCAACCTAATGTCGCTAGGTGTCCTTACTCACAAGACCAATAACTTTGAATGTTTGTTTTGTGCCATATACTGTCTGTGAAAATTGTAACATTCACATCCTTTATGGGAAATTTCATTCTCAAAAATCATATATAAAGGGCTTGCACAAATCAACTTTAAAAGGGACAAAGATACAAGTTGTTTGGACAAAATGACCAAGAGCTATTCACCACTAAACTTGTTCCCCAAAAAATGTATGTCAAATTATGCTTCACATACTCCACTTCTTTTCTCATTTCAATTCAAACTATATTCAAGATTTCTCCCCTCAGTTTGTCTCACTGCTTCCTTGGATCACTTCTTTATCATGGTAACCACATCACATTGACAGTGTATTGCAATAGGACATATAAGAATTCTGCACTTCTTTGTATCTTTAAATAGAGGAAAATGAGTCTATACACTATGAGCTAGAGATTGAATTTCAATAAAGCAGCTTGGATTCCCACATCTAGTGCTTCCATTATTAAATACAAGTATATTTCCCTTTGCACCCTATAAAGTACAGAGACGCCTTCAATGCAAAATATTTACACTTCTGAGATTTCGTCATGACCAGCTCAGGTTTCACAATAAGCAGCAACTATCTTGAATGCTAACAAAGCCTCGATACTACATATATATTACTGATTTAAACCCTAACCTCTATCTGATGCAACGGGGACAGGAAAAACATGAACTCTGACCTATAAAAACCCTAGTTCTTCCAAGAACAGAGCTCAACCCGTTCGGCTTACAAATTAAACACCAGCCAAGCATACAGGAACCGAAGGAAAATATTTCATGAAAAAAATAAGGATTCAAGAAAGCTAGGCCTAATTACCATATAATATAACTCCTAAAACCCTAATTTCCAATCTTGCAATACCCCCAAGCTACCCGAGCTAGTCCAACTAATCCACGCCAAGGTTCTTTCCAAGTACATGATTTTAAAAGAAAACCCTCTAATTATTTAACAAGAACCCAGAAACACGTGAGAACATCGCCATTACGGGCCACAAGAAAGGGGTTGATTCGACTTACCGCTGCTATCAGAGGGATCGTACTCCATGACAGGGCCCTCCCGGAGAGGAATTCTTTTGCGGCGGACACCCCTAAAAAATGCTGTGGGACGCCTCGAAAAAGAGAAAAGAGAGAGCGCTTTTCTCCTCAGTTAGGCCGAAAAGGCGCATCAACAACCTAGCGATCTGCCTCTCTTACATCCATTTGTTCCCCGATTACCGCAAGAACCGTTCCGTTCCGAGCGCCCGTAAGCGAATTCAATCGAGAATTCGAATCGCGGGGGTGGAATTTAGGGGAGCTTCGTGGAGATCAGTAGATATAGAGAGAGGAAGCCAACGGCGAGAGGGAGGGCGAGCGGGCGAGGGCGAGCGTAGTCAGGTTCGAAGAAAAGAAGCCGAAAAAGAGCGGACTCCAAACGCGTTTTATAGCCGAATTTTTAACAGTTAACGCCTTTTGAGTTCCGGCCGCGGAGTGGACGGCGAATTATGTGATATGGCGTTCCGAATGGACTTGCGTACTATAAACGGCACGCGTCCAGCTCCTGTTGTGCCCGAGAGTGCCACGGTATGGTCACCGCCAGGTTGAGAAGAGAAAAATAAATAAATAAATAGAGAAATATAAAAATTTCATTCCATGATGTTGGGAGCCAACATTGAAGATGGAGAGAAGATGTTAAGTTACAAATAGTTTTGAATGCATATTGTCATTTTTTTATTCCATTAATTTCTTGATTTTGTTGTTTTATATTTTTTAAAAGTGGTGATAAAGGAATTTAAAGAGAGGGATCGAAAAGAAAAATTTGATATTTTTTATATTTTCATTAAATCGTCAATTGTGAATCCAGCTTAAGCTTAAGTGCGCCTATTTTTTCTCATTGGGCGGCCCTTAGCCCCTCATTTCTCATATGTCGTTGGCCTAGATAATCTTTACAAAAATCTATTTATGTAAATCATGCAGCACAAATAATACAAGTTTATGAGATATTGATATCGGCGATTTTAAACCTTTTCTCGCCTTATTGTAACAAACTTTTTCTTTCCATTTTTTAGTTCTTAAAAAATAAAGTTACACTAACAAATAACAAATAATTAATTATCCATTATGGCCCGTTCGTAAATTATAGCTCTGGTATCTATATAGAGTCCCTTTCTTTCATTTTTTGGAATCCAGTATTCCTGACGCACACCATCCAAGGATTTCCGTCCCATAATTATAAAATAGATAACTATAAACAATAAGTATTTCTTAGTTTACTTGCCTATTTAAGAATATAGTTTTCTTGGCCATCTCATTGATTTAAACATAAACTTTAAAAGAGAGTGATAACCAACTAGTTGAGCTACTAATTATTGGCATTTATAGTTTATTTTCCAAAATAGTTTCGTTAGAAAACTCATAATTACCGACTACTACAGAAAATTCTCCATTTTTTTCATAAACTATAAAATAGCAAACTATGCATATTTTTTATACTATTGTATATTTATAGCATTATTATAAAATTGTTATCTCTTGCATGCAATGCATATGATTAGCCAATAATAAATAACTGTTGAGTTCAATTGGAAGTGGAGTTATGCTTTTGGAGTCTGGATAACAATAAATAGAAGATAGTGTGAAGATATATTCAATCCTGATTTCTTCTCCAAGACATCAAACTAGCTATGCTTCTTATAACATTTTCATTTGATGGACTCTAAAGTAAGGTTTTTTTTTGGTATATGGAAGATTATGAAAGCAAGTAAAAATAGATAGTGGAATAGATTTTTGTTGGCATTTTAGTTTATCACGCTAGCTTTGTAAAATGAATACTAGCAACCTAGTGCATTTTTAAACAGCTCAAAAGACCAAGAATGACGCAATGCAATGGTGAGGTCTGGAGGGAGCTTTCTTGGGTTAATTATGTATTTCATGAAGCTAATGAGGCTATGGATGGATGACTGCTTATGTAGCTGGTCACTGGCTGGTAGCACCTGTGGGCTGGGAGATTGAGAGTTGCTTCTATCATTTTGAAATATTTTATTTTTGGATTTTATCCGATGTATTCGTAATATGATCCATCTGTCTTAGTGGGAGGTGGAGCCCAAAAAAAAAAAAAAAAAAAAAAAAACAAGAATGACGCAATGGAAGGACGGACCCTGATAACTTTGACCACCGCAGCGGCTGGCTATTTTTTTCTTCGCTCGCTGGAAGGAACGGCGAGACCGAGACGGCACCTACACACTACAAAAAGGGTTGGAGAAGGGCGATGCTCGGTCATATCTCCGGTCGTTATTCCGCTCGTCTCCCCTTCCTCGCCGCCGCCGCTTTCTTCTCCAACAACCTCTCCTTCCTCTCCCCCTCCGCCATCTCCTCGATCCCATCTTCTCCTCTTCCCCGCCTATCCACGCCTCTTTGCCCGCCGGCGGACGGACGGAGATCTCCTCTCGCGGCGGAGAGGGCTCGCCGGAGATATCGGAGGAGGATCTACTGCGGCTCGATTGATGGAATCCCGGTGGATGGGCGGGATCAGGGGATGGAATCTCCGGCGGCGGTTGCTGAGAGCAGCCAAGAGGTTCAACTGAAGCTCGAGGAGCTGAATTGGGACCACTCCTTCATAAGGGAGCTTCCTGGTGATCCAAGAACCGATACAATTCCTCGGGAGGTACTTCTTTTTTGATTTTATTAGTATTCCGAACATAGTTTTATTAATTTATTAGACATCTACATGAGATTTTGATGCAGTGGTATATTTGATCAAGAATTTACGCAGTCCACTTTGTCTTCTTTTTTTTAGGGGTAGAAGGGTTCGGCTTTTATTATAGATGCTCCTATTGATTAGGTTGTGCACTTTAAAAGTCTTGTGAATGAGTCTGGCTTAGGATTAACAAGTTTCTTCTTAGAAAAAGGAAAAAATAATATATTATAAAAATTGCAACTTTAATTATCAAATTGTTATGACTTCGAGGTGTCTTATTTAAATAAGGAGTCTTATTTAGAACTCTTGTTATGCCTTTGGCTATGGACAAGAGGGGAAGGTATGGTTTTGATGATGACCAATCAATGTTCCTGCTACTTTCTTCATATCTATATCTCTTCTTTTTTTATCTATTTTATCCTCTATATGACCATGAGGAATCGCCCTGGTTGTGGAAATATTGTCTCTGCGTTTTAGAATTGATATAATATGTCTTTTTA